>NC_069500.1:909859247-910114412 GCF_027579735.1 Bombina bombina | reverse complement strand
AGCAAAAACATTAACCAGGAGATAGTTGTGCCTTCTTTGTGTCCTAATCCAGTTTCAAAGAAGGAACGTTTGTTGCACAACTTGGATGTAGTTCGTGCTCTCAAATTTTACTTAGCAGCTACTAAGGATTTCAGACAAACTTTGTCTTTGTTTGTTGTTTATTCTGGTAAACGGAGAGGTCAAAAAGCAACTTCTACCTCTCTCTCCTTCTGGATTAAAAGCATTATCCGATTGGCTTATGAGACTGCCGGACGGCAGCCTCCTGAAAGAATCACAGCTCACTCCACTAGGGCTGTGGCTTCCACATGGGCCTTCAAGAACGAGGCTTCTGTTGATCAGATATGTAAGGCAGCGACTTGGTCTTCACTGCACACTTTTTCTAAATTTTACAAATTTGATACTTTTGCTTCTTCTGAGGCTATTTTTGGGAGAAAGGTTTTGCAAGCCGTGGTGCCTTCCATTTAGGTGACCTGATTTGCTCCCTCCCTTCATCCGTGTCCTAAAGCTTTGGTATTGGTTCCCACAAGTAAGGATGACGCCGTGGACCGGACACACCTATGTTGGAGAAAACAGAATTTATGTTTACCTGATAAATTACTTTCTCCAACGGTGTGTCCGGTCCACGGCCCGCCCTGGTTTTTTTAATCAGGTCTGATAATTTATTTTCTTTAACTACAGTCACCACGGTAACATATGGTTTCTCCTATGCAAATATTCCTCCTTAACGTCGGTCGAATGACTGGGGTAGGCGGAGCCTAGGAGGGATCATGTGACCAGCTTTGCTGGGCTCTTTGCCATTTCCTGTTGGGGAAGAGAATATCCCACACGTAAGGATGACGCCGTGGACCGGACACACCGTTGGAGAAAGTAATTTATCAGGTAAACATAAATTCTGTTTTTCTGGAGGAACAATTGCTTTCCCCATATAAAAGATACAATGAGGACCATTGTCAAACATTACCTTGGGTATATGTTGATGGTTGTTCTTACCATGCCACTATTGATAATGAGCGCAGATTAGTCGCTGGCATTGGTATAACGGGGGCAAATGGATTCCCAAATATATCTATAGGTTTCAACATTGGACCAAGATCCAGTCAAGTTGCTGAACTAACTGCTGTTTTCAAAACCATTGGAATGGCTATTGAACATGGTATTCATGAATTTGTGATCATAACTGACTCAAATTATGTGTGTGACAGTTTTGTTGAATACCTGCCAACTTGGAAAAGAAATGGCATGCAGAAAAGCAATAACAAACCAGTCAAGCATGGCAAGTTGTTCTGCGAGATTGATAATCTGGTAGTATCCAATGATTTAACCATACACTGGAAAAAGACCAAGGGTCATTCCAGAGTTTTAGGTCCTGATAAGGAAGGCAATGACCTTGCGGACTCATTAGCCAAACAAGGAGCCATAACTGGAGAACTCCTTAATATTGACCACTTAATGGGTGCAATTCAGGTAGAAGCCATCACCAGAAACCAGGCAAAACAACAGAGTGAGCCTAACTTGGTACAATGGAGTCAGGATTCTCCTAGTAAGGACCTAATCACTAGTCAAAAAGAAGACCCCATTGTAGGCATCTTCTATAAACACATAGAAGATCCTGAAAGCAACCCCATCTCAAAAGATGATTGTATTGGCAAAGAAGATCTTAGAATCTTAATAAAATCTAGATCACAATTCAAGTTACAGGATGGTTTGTTAATTAGAACCTCCAAAACTGGCATCCAGCAGTGGGTAGTACCCACCAAGTTCAGAGGTCTAATGCTTCAACATGCCCATGATGCTCCCACATCTGGTCATCATGGTGCCAAACTCACGTATGAAATATTACGTGATTATGCTTTTTGGCCACACATGTTGAAAGATGTTCAAACCTACTGTCAAGGGTGTTTAATCTGTCCACAGTTCCAACCCACTGCACCAACGCATAGAGCGCCATTGCAGAAAAGGGGGATGGTAATGCCATGGTCAGATATACAAATTGATTTTATTGGCCCAGTAACAAGATCATCAAGAGGTAACAAATACATGTTAACCGTGACATGCCTGTTCACTAAATGGGTAGAGTGCATTAGTGCACCTAACAATAGTGCTGAAACATGTGCAGCATTGCTCATCAACCATGTATTTTCCAGATTTGGTTTGCCCCAAAGAATCGAATCAGATCGGGGGACCCACTTCACTAGCGAAGTGATGACAAAAATGTGGAAAATACTAGGGGTTAAAAGAAAGCTCCATATTGCTTATAGAGCTGCCTCAAGTGGTGGTGTAGAGCGTTACAACCAGTCCATTGTTAAAATCCTCAAAAAGTTTGTGAGTGAAACAGGTAAAGACTGGGATGTAAAACTACCTCTAGTCTTAATGGCATTAAGAGCAACTCCAAGTAGTGCTACCAAGATGTCACCTTTTGAACTGATGACTGGTAGAAGAATGGTTCTACCTCAGCATCTACTGTACCGTACATCAGACCAAAACTTGATAAACGCTGCCAATACACATCAATATGTGGAAAACCTAAGAAAGCACCTGCAATATGCCTTTGCATTTGCTCAAAGGAATTTAGAAAGAGCCGCAACTGCCAGTAAGACCTATTATGATCTCAAAACATCCAAAAAGGAATATGAAATAAATGATAAAGTTTATCTTTATAACTTTGGAAGAGATCAGGTTAGGGAGAAGAAATTTCTTCCCTCATGGAAAGGTCCTTTCGTCATTACTGACAAAATATCTCCAGTGGCCTATAAAATACAGATCCCCAAAAATGAAAGTTTCATAGATAAATGGGTCCATATCAATCAATTGCGAGCGTGTCATCCCAGATCCCAACTACAAGTCATAGAGGGAGAATGAAGTGTCATATCCCCAAATGAACTAAAGACATACTGTAGTTTAAAGATGACCAGCTGATGAACATGAAGGCTCGAAATTGACAGACTATCTACATAGAAGACTGTCCATGATGTGTACGGTCAACATCCTCACCAAATACCACTAACTTTGATCCAATTCAAATACATGTGTCCTACATATTTTTGAATTGGAAAGGGGGATTTATGTCAAGGTATTTGAAATATTATTAAATAATATATAGAGGTATATTTGTCTTTATTTGATAGATCTGTGGATGTGAACATGGTCTGTAGGACAAAGGATTATCTCTGGGAGACCTCACACACTCAATATGTTAAATTATGCAATTGTATAATTTAGCAAGGAACTAAAATATAACATAGTTTCAGGATACAGGCAAATATATGGAGACGAAATGTCTGGGTTACCCTTTTGGAGCTGATCAGGGTCGTGGAGAGGCAGCTTTTATGCACATGGGTGTTAATTATCAAATACACATCTGCACTGCTGGCTAAACAGGAAATATGCTGTTTTAAAGACTTTTACAACTCCTCATGGATTGACCGCATGTGGAGCAGGGGAGGCTTTGAAAAACACAGACAAATGCTAAGGTGTGACTCTAGAAGCTCACATAAGCAGACAGCAAATAAACATTTTTTTTCTCTCTCTGTTTAAATACATGCCCCAGAATGTATTAAATATAGAAATTTGGGAAATTGTCTAATTCTATATTATTATTACATGGGTATTTGCTAAGCTTGGGAGGTAACTGTTTTAGTCAGTCAAAAATGTGTAATAACCTCTGTTTTGCTTATATTTTTCAGACAGATAAATTCAGATATACATAGAAATTATATATATATGTTTTGAAAACACAAAAGATCTTACTTAGCCTCTGTGTTTTTAAGAATATAAATAAATACTTATGGACCATAGACATATAAATGCTTGGATCATCTCTAATAATTATTTCTATTTTTATTGCAGACAACCATTGATCATGAGCATCAATCTATGCACTTAGAAAGAGATGGAATGCCTGAATAAAATGAAATGTCACATCATATAAATGTGAAACAAATGTTTATAAAGTTTTAAATACATCTCTTAAAATATAGTGAGATGAAGATATGGAAGTTACTTTGATGTGATATGACTGAGATATAAATTTTCTGTTAGGCTAAATGAAATATAAATTATTTTAATATAATGTTAGAGATATGTGATGTTTCATATCAAAACGATCAGGAAATTAATCTGATGCCGCTTCACCTATAATTGATATTGGGAGAGACTGGTGCAAGAAATTATGGCAATTATTATACATTTTAAAGAAAGATGTTTAATATATAACTGTATTTCTTTGTCATGCTGCATTTATTTGTACTGTCTAATTGTAATGCTGCCACCCGGTGTTATGTTGAGAGAACTACAGCCAGAAAGCCTTTTGGCTGTTAAATATAAGATAATCCAATGAAAAGGGACAAGGCCGTGGGCGTTTCCAATATTCACCAATGACTGATAAATAATCAAAAAGGGGAGGGGTGAGATCAGATGATTTAACCCCAGCATAGAGACTAAAGGGGGGTTGTGTTATTTTGATCCAGAAAGGAGTAACTGCGGCAGTTATTAATCAAAAGCACACATCTACCATTGGACTCCATATGCTTTACCCCAATTTTGAATTTCTGAGGTGAATTGGATCTGTTGCAAAACATTGGGAACTGGATTGCTGTTTATTTGGGTGATGTATACAAGTTTTTTGTAAAATAAGTTATAAGCATAGCCACTACAGTAAAATTACAATTTTTGAATAGGAAAGAACAAAGTGGGCTTTTAGATTGTATTATATAACCTTACATAGCTCTTAGCCTGCCTATTTGTATGCAAGCATTTAAAGTAAACAATTACTATTGCTGAGCCTGGCAGAGTCAAATAAATAAATTGTATTTTAAAGAGGTAAAACCAGCCTAGGTATTATTTAAATTTGTATCCGGTAGACTAAGTAACTCATCTATGCAAGTTCTGATATTGTCAGTTAATTTTGTATTAGGATAAATTGCAATTAAATAGCAGAATATATATTATCCTATTGTTTTATAAACACTGTTTAGAATTGTATTGCTTGGATGTTAAAGGTTTTTAGTCCCATTGTGTTAAATAAATAAGAGGCTGAATTGTGAAGGTATATTTTTCTGGGTTTTGTAAGAAGGATAGCATATCTTAAGAGTTGGTTTTAACGCATATAAATTTTGTTTCATTTCCTTTTATTGCAAATATACTTCAATATGTTTATGGATATTAACTAAATAAAAGAATTCAGATATTTATATTAATTGTATGGTCTAGTAGGTGCATGGTTGATAAGGGTTTCTATTTCTTTGTATTGTGTTTATAACCCTGCCATAAACATATATATATTATTTGGATAGCACTGCTAAGATTTTCATAAATATACTGACAGGAGATTACTTCAGAAATAGCATCAGGGACAGGAAAAACTTCTGGAATAACTACAGGAGATTTAAAAACCTTATTTAAACGTTTAGATTTAGAATCAAGAGGACCAGAATCCTCTATTTTCTCCAACATAGGTGTGTCCGGTCCACGGCGTCATCCTTACTTGTGGGATATTCTCTTCCCCAACAGGAAATGGCAAAGAGCCCAGCAAAGCTGGTCACATGATCCCTCCTAGGCTCCGCCTACCCCAGTCATTCTCTTTGCCGTTGTACAGGCAACATCTCCACGGAGATGGCTTAGAGTTTTTTAGTGTTTAACTGTAGTTTTTATTATTCAATCAAGAGTTTGTTATTTTAAAATAGTGCTGGTATGTACTATTTACTCAGAAACAGAAAGGAGATGAAGATTTCTGTTTGTATGAGGAAAATGATTTTAGCACCGTAACTAAAATCCATGGCTGTTCCACACAGGACTGTTGAGAGCAATTAACTTCAGTTGGGGGAACAGTGTGCAGTCTCTTACTGCTTGAGGTATGACACATTCTAACAAGACGATGTAATGCTGGAAGCTGTCATTTTCCCTATGGGATCCGGTAAGCCATGTTTATTAAGATAGTAAATAAGGGCTTCACAAGGGCTTATTAAGACTGTAGACTTTTTCTGGGCTAAATCGATTCATTATTAACACATATTTAGCCTTGAGGAATCATTTATTCTGGGTATTTTGATATGATTATATCGGCAGGCACTGTTTTAGACACTTTATTCTTTAGGGGCTTTCCCTAATCTTAGTCAGAGCCTCATTTTCGCGCCGGTATGGCGCACTTGTTTTTGAGACAGCATGGCATGCAGCTGCATGTGTGTGGAGCTCTGATACATAGAAAAGTCTTTCTGAAGGCATCATTTGGTATCGTATTCCCCTTTGGGCTTGGTTGGGTCTCAGCAAAGCAGATTCCAGGGACTGTAAAGGGGTTAAATATAAAAACGGCTCCGGTTCCGTTATTTTAAGGGTTAAATCTTCCAAATTTGGTGTGCAATACTTTTAAGGCTTTAAGACACTGTGGTGAAATTTTGGTGAATTTTGAACAATTCCTTCATACTTTTTCGCAATTGCAGTAATAAAGTGTGTTTAGTTTAAAATTTAAAGTGACAGTAACGGTTTTATTTTAAAACGTTTTTTGTGCTTTGTTATCAAGTTTATGCCTGTTTAACATGTCTGAACTACCAGATAGATTGTGTTCTGACTGTGGGGAAACCAAGGTTCCTTCTCATTTAACTATATGTATTTTATGTCATAAAAAATTTTAGTAAAAATGATGCCCAAGATGATTCCTCAAGTGAGGGGAGTAAGCATGGTACTGCATCATCCCCTCCTTCGTCTACACCAGTCTTGCCCATACAGGAGGCCCCTAGTACATCTAGTGCGCCAATACTCCTTACTATGCAACATTTAACGGCTGTAATGGATAATTCTATCAAAAACATTTTAGCCAATATGCCCACTTATCAGCGAAAGCGCGACTGCTCTGTTTTAGAAAATTCTGTAGAGCATGAGAACGCTGATGATATGGTTTCTGAAGGGCCCCTACACCAGTCTGAGGGGGCCAGGGAGTTTTTGTCTGTGGGAGAAATTTCAGATTCAGGAAACATTTCTCAACAAGCTGAACCTGATGTGATTACTTTTAAATTTAAGTTGGAACATCTCCGCGCTCTGCTTAAGGAGGTGTTATCCAATTTGAATGATTGTGATTATCTGGTCATTCCAGAACCACTATGTAAAATGGAAAAGTTCTTAGAGGCCCCGGGGGCCCCCGAAGCTTTTCCTATATCCAAGCGGGTGGCGTACATTGTTAGTAAAGAATGGGACAGGCCCGGTATACCTTTAGTACCTCCCCCCATATTTATAAAATTGTTTTCCTATAGTCGACCCCAGAAAGGACTGATGGCAGACAGTCCCCAAGGTCGAGGGGGCGGTTTCTACTTTACACAAGCGCGCCACTATACCCATAGAAGATAGTTGTGCTTTCCAAGATCCTATGGATAAAAAATTAGAAGGTCTGCTAAAAAAGATGTTTGTTCAGCAAGGTTCCAATTGCATGCATTGTCCCTGTCACTGCAGCCGCGTGTTTCTAGTTTGATGAGCTAGGAAAGGCGATTATTAGTAATTCTTCTTCTTATGAGGAGATTATGGACAGAATTCGTGCTCTTAAATTGGCTAATTCTTTCACCCTAGACGCCACCTTGCAATTGGCTAGGTTAGCGGCGAAAACATTCTGGGTTTGCTATTGTGGCGCAGAGCGCTTTGGTTAAAATCTTGGGCAGCGGATGCGTCTTCCAAGAACAAATTGCTTGACATTCCTTTCAAGGGGAAAACACTCTTTGGCCCTGACTTGAAAGAGATTATCTCTGATATCACCGGGGGCAAGGGCCACGCCCTTCCTCAGGATAGGTCTTTTCAAGACCAAAAATAAACCTAAGTTTCGTCCCTTTCGCAGAAACGGATCAGCCCCAAGGGCTACGTCCTCTAAGCAGGAAGGTAATAGAAACCTGCCACTGCTACCAAGACAGCATGAAATGCGGGCCCCCGATCCGGGACCGGATCTGGTGGGGGGCAGACTCTCTCTCTTCGCTCAGGCTTGGGCAAGAGATGTTCTGGATCCTTGGGCGCTAGAAATAGTCTCCCAAGGTTATTCTCTGGAGTTCAAGGGGCTTCCTCCAAGGGGGAGGTTCCACAGGTCTCAGTTGTCTTCGGACCACATAAGAAGACAGGCATTCTTACATTGGGTAGAAGACCTGCTAAAAATGGGAGTGATTCATCCTGTTCCATTAGGAGAACAAGGGATGGGGTTCTACTCCAATCTGTTCATAGTTCCCAAAAAAGAGGGAACGTTCAGACCAATCTTAGATCTCAAGATCTTGAACAAGTTTCTCAAGGTTCCATCGTTCAAGATGGAAACCATTCGAACACTTCTTCCTTCCATCCAGGAAGGTCAATTCATGACCAAGGTGGATTTCAAGGATGCGTATTTACATATTCCTATCCACAAGGAACATCATCGGTTCCTAAGGTTTGCATTCCTGGACAAGCATTTCCAGTTCGTGGCGTTTTCTTTCGGATTAGCCACTGCTCCTAGGATTTTCTCATAGGTACTAGGGTCCCTTCTGGCGGTGCTAAGACCAAGGGGCATTGCTGTAGTACCTTACTTGGACGACATTCTGATTCGAGCGTCGTCCCTTCCTCAAGTAAAGGCTCACACGGACATTGTCCTGGCCTTTCTCAGATCTCACGGATGGAAAGTGAACGTGGAAAAGAGTTCTCTATCTCCGTCAACGAGGGTTCCCTTCTTGGGAACTATAATAGACTCCTTAGAAATGAGGATTTTTCTGACAGAAGCCAGAAAAACAAAACTTCTAGACTCTTGTCGGATACTTCATTCCGTTCCTCTTCCTTCCATAGCGCAGTGCATGGAAGTGATAGGTTTGATGGTAGCGGCAATGGACATAGTTCCTTTTGTGCGCATTCATCTAAGACCATTACAACTGTTCATGCTCAGTCAGTGGAATGGGAACTATTCAGACTTGTCTCCGAAGATACAAGTAAATCAGAGGACCAGAGACTCATTCCGTTGGTGGCTGTCCCTGGACAACCTGTCACAAGGGATGACCTTCCGCAGACCAGAGTGGGTCATTGTCACGACCGACGCCAGTCTGATGGGCTGGGGCGCGGTCTGGGGATCCCTGAAAGCTCAGGGTCTTTGGTCTCGGGTAGAATCTCTTCTACCGATAAATATTCTGGAACTGAGAGCGATCTTCAATGCTCTCAAAGCTTGGCCTCAGCTAGCGAGGGCCAAGTTCATACATCAACCATCAGGGGGGAACAAGGAGTTCCCTAGCGATGGAAGAAGTGACCAAAATCATTCTATGGGCGGAGTCTCACTCCTGCCACCTGTCTGCTATCCACATCCCAGGAGTGGAAAATTGGGAAGCGGATTTTCTGAGTCGTCAGACATTGCATCCGGGGGAGTGGGAACTCCATCCGGAAATCTTTGCCCAAGTCACTCAACCGTGGGGCATTCCAGACATGGATCTGATGGCCTCTCGTCAGAACTTCAGAGTTCCTTACTACGGGTACAGATCCAGGGATCCCAAGGCGGCTCTAGTGGATGCACTAGTAGCACCTTGGACCTTCAAACTAGCTTATGTGTTCCCGCCGTTTCCTCTCATCCCCAGGCTGGTAGCCAGGATCAATCAGGAGAGGGCGTCGGTGATTTTGATAGCTCCTGCGTGGCCACGCAGGACTTGGTATGCAGATCTGGTGAATATGTCATCGGTTCCACCATGGAAGCTACCTTTGAGACGAGACCTTCTTGTTCTAGGTCCGTTCGACCCACTCCAGCTGACTGCTTGGAGATTGAACGCTTGCTCTTATCAAAGCGAGGGTTCTCAGATTCTGTTATTAATACTCTTGTTCAGGCCTGAAAGCCTGTAACCAGAAAAATTACCACATAATTTGGTATATCTGTTGGTGTGAATCTGCAGGATTCCCTTGGGACAAGGTTAAGATTCCTAAGAGTCTATCCTTCCTTCGAGAAGGATTGGAAAAAGGATTATCTGCAAGTTCCTTGATGGGACAGATTTCTGCCTTGTCTGTGTTACTTCACAAAAAGCTGGCAGCTGTGCCAGATGTTCTAGCCTTTGTTCAGGCTCTGGTTAGAATCAAGCCTGTTTACAAAATTTTGACTCCTCCTTGGAGTCTCAACCTAGTTCTTTCAGTTCTTCAGGGGGTTCCGTTTGAACCCTTACATTCCGTTGATATTAAGTTATTATCTTGGAAAGTTTTGTTTTTGGTTGCAATTTCTTCTGCTAGAAGAGTTTCAGAATTATCTGCTCTGCAGTGTTCTTCTCCTTATCTGGTGTTCCATGCAGATAAGGTGGTTTTGCGTACTAAACCTGGTTTTCTTCCAAAAGTTGTTTCTAACAAAAACATTAACCAGGAGATAGTTGTGCCTTCTTTGTGTCCTAATCCAGTTTCAAAGAAGGAACGTTTGTTGCACAACTTGGATGTAGTTCGTGCTCTCAAATTTTACTTAGCAGCTACTAAGGATTTCAGACAAACTTTGTCTTTGTTTGTTGTTTATTCTGGTAAACGGAGAGGTCAAAAAGCAACTTCTACCTCTCTCTCCTTCTGGATTAAAAGCATTATCCGATTGGCTTATGAGACTGCCGGACGGCAGCCTCCTGAAAGAATCACAGCTCACTCCACTAGGGCTGTGGCTTCCACATGGGCCTTCAAGAACGAGGCTTCTGTTGATCAGATATGTAAGGCAGCGACTTGGTCTTCACTGCACACTTTTTCTAAATTTTACAAATTTGATACTTTTGCTTCTTCTGAGGCTATTTTTGGCAGAAAGGTTTTGCAAGCCGTGGTGCCTTCCATTTAGGTGACCTGATTTGCTCCCTCCCTTCATCCGTGTCCTAAAGCTTTGGTATTGGTTCCCACAAGTAAGGATGACGCCGTGGACCGGACACACCTATGTTGGAGAAAACAGAATTTATGTTTACCTGATAAATTACTTTCTCCAACGGTGTGTCCGGTCCACGGCCCGCCCTGGTTTTTTAATCAGGTCTGATGATTTATTTTCTTTAACTACAGTCACCACGGTAACATATGGTTTCTCCTATGCAAATATTCCTCCTTAACGTCGGTCGAATGACTGGGGTAGGCGGAGCCTAGGAGGGATCATGTGACCAGCTTTGCTGGGCTCTTTGCCATTTCCTGTTGGGGAAGAGAATATCCCACAAGTAAGGATGACGCCGTGGACCGGACACACCGTTGGAGAAAGTAATTTATCAGGTAAACATAAATTCTGTTTCTAATGCAATTAAGACCTCTTTAAGTAAAGAACGAATAAATTCCATTTTGAATAAATATGAGCATTTATCAGCATCAACCTCTGAAACAGAATCCTCTGAACCAGAGGAACCACTATTAGAATCAGAATGATGATGTTCATTTAAAAATTCATCTGAAAAATGAGAAGTTTTAAAAGACCTTTTACGTTTACTAGAAGGGGGAATAACAGACATAGCCTTCTTAATGGATTTAGAAACAAAATCTCTTATGTTAACAGGAACACTCTGAGTATTAGATGTTGACGGAACCGCAAAAGGTAATGTAACATTACTAAAGGAAATATTATCTGCATTAACAAGTTTGTCAAGACATTCATTACAAACAACAGCTGGAGGAACAGATACCACAAGTTTACAACAGATACACTTAACTTTGGTAGATCCAGCACCAGGCAGCGTTTTTCCAGAAGTATCTTCTGACTCAGTGTCAATTTGGGACATCTTGCAATATGTAATAGAAAAAACAACATATAAAGCAAAATTGATCAAATTCCTTAAATGACAGTTTCAGGAATGGGAAAAAATGCCAGTGAACAAGCTTCTAGCAACCAGAAGCAATAAATAATGAGACTTAAATAATGTGGAGACAAAAATGACGCCCATATTTTTTAGCGCCAAAAAAGACGCCCACATTATTTGGCGCCTAAATGCTTTTGGCGCCAAAAATGACGCCACATCCGGAACGCCGACACTTTTGGCGCAAAAAATGTCAAAAATGACGCAACTTCCGGCGACACGTATGACGCCGGAAACAGAAAAAAAAATTTGCGCCAAAAAAGTCTGTGCCAAGAATGACGCAATAAAATGAAGCATTTTCAGCCCCCGCGAGCCTAACAGCCCACAGGGAAAAAAAGTCAAATTTTAAGAAAAAAATTGATTTATTCAAATGCATTATCCCAAATATGAAACTGACTGTCTGAAATAAGGAACGTTGAACATCCTGAGTCAAGGCAAATAAATGTTTGAATACATATATTTAGAACTTTATATAAAAGTGCCCAACCATAGCTTAGAGTGTCACAGAAAATAAGACTTACTTACCCCAGGACACTCATCTACATGTAGTAGAAAGCCAAACCAGTACTGAAACGAGAATCATCAGAGGTAATGGTATATATAAGAGTATATCGTCGATCTGAAAAGGGAGGTAAGAGATGAATCTCTACGACCGATAACAGAGAACCTATGAAATAGACCCCGTAGAAGGAGATCATTGAATTCAAATAGGCAATACTCTCCTCACATCCCTCTGACATTCACTGCACGCTGAGAGGAAAACCGGGCTCCAACCTGCTGCGGAGCGCATATCAACGTAGAATCTAGCACAAACTTACTTCACCACCTCCATAGGAGGCAAAGTTTGTAAAACTGAATTGTGGGTGTGGTGAGGGGTGTATTTATAGGCATTTTGATGTTTGGGAAACTTTGCCCCTCCTGGTAGGAATGTATATCCCATACGTCACTAGCTCATGGACTCTTGCTAATTACATGAAAGAAAAGATAGATAATCCCTTTATTACCCATTCACCATTCAACACAGTTATATTAATACACTTTTTACCTCTGTGATTACCTTGTATCTAAGCCTCAGAAAACTGCCCTCTTATTTCAGTTATTTTGACACACTTGCATTTTAGCCACTCAGTGCTCACTCCTAGGTAACTTCACGTGAGTGAGCTCAATATATGAAACACATGAACTAACAGCCTCTAGTGGTGAAAAGCTTGTCAAAATGCTTTCAGATTAGAGGCAGCCTTCAAGGTCTAAGAAATTAGCATATGAACGTCCTAGGTTTAGCTTTCAACTAAGAATACCAAGAGAACAATGCAAAATTGGTGATAAAAGTAAATTGGAAAGTTGTTTAAAATTACATGCCCTATTTAAATCATGAACTTTTTTTTGGATTTGACTGTCCCTTTAAAAAAGTAGACACTCTACCCCTTCCTCTGCATATGAAACAACTCTTTACACAAACAGGAGCAAGCTGGAGTAGGTAAACATCAGTATTCTCCTAAAACTTGGCTTGGTTTGGAGTCTGAAAATCAGCACAATGTTATTTAAAAATAAGCAAAACTATAAATTTAAATAAAAATAAAAAAGCTGTATAAGCGACTAGACCTACTATAGCATACTTTTGTAATATGCTGAAAACACAGTTGTTTATAGAACTAATAGATACTAGGGTTGATGTATGCAACAGGCTTAGTCTTTTTTTAAGAAAATGGCGCACGTCGATTCTGACCTTTGAGTTACAGATTCAGAGGCAGGTCCTACTACCATTCCAAAGTACGGATATATTTCTGGAGAGTGCCTTACGAGGAGAATGGGCGCATACACTACGCCCAACTGAAATCTAGAGTTTATGGAATATGTCTGGGAGAGAGGAGGAAAGGGTAGCCTGGGCCTGTGGGTTTTTTTGTTTTTTTTCTCTCCTCTTCCCCTCCTCACGCTGTACACTGAGTGAGAAACTAGAGGGATATATGTTTACAGTATAAGGTTAGGGTCCTTAGACAGGGGTAGGAGTCCTCCAAGTTTAGTTTATTTAATGTTTAGTTGGTTATGGGGTTGGGTTAAAATATAAAATGTGACAGATGACTACATGTGAGGAAGTTTTGGGTTATGAACCTTGGAGAAATCTTTGAAATAATTGAGGAATCTTTGTGTATCCAAGAAGTATTTAGGATAATTGTTTTGAAAATCTAATGTCAAGTACTGCTTATGCTTTTGTTTAGATCATATTCATTGATGTCTGATGTAACAACTGTTATGCGCATGTGTCTCTCTCAATAAAAAGAATTTAAAAAAAAAGAAGCTGTATAAGCTATATAAATGGATCATCTACAAAACATTTATGCAAAGAAAAATCTAGTGTATAATGTCCCTTTAAGTACATTTTAGACTGAATAACTAACACTCTGTAAAACACTCATTCATAAACCTTTATACCCTCTTCAAGAGGTCACATCTCATTTAGCAGCAAATTGACAAAAGCACAGTTAATCAGCTTTTAGTTAAGCACTTAGATTTTCAATGATATTTAACAGCCTTTACTTTAAAGCTAATTTATTTCTGTCAGCCTGGCATATTTAGTTAAAAAAAAAAATCACAGCACGTTTTTTTAAACTTTGTCACTAAAGTCAAAACACAGTTTCATGATAGAGAATATTTTGAAAGGACAGTGTACTGTAAAATGTTCTGTGTTTCCTGGGGTGTATTTAATTGGCACCACCAAAAAGTGGCACAAACTACGCCCGGTTCACCATCTTTCAAAGGAAACCACTATATCTATAAGGCTACATTCATAGTTTAAGTCATTATCTACTGATAGGTCCGTTGCGATGCCATTGCTGACTAATTCTGTGGTAAGTGCTCTTTTCTTTGTTTTGTTTTCTCTATTAGAGTTGTATCTTCAGGATATGTTTCTCTGCTAATTCTCAAGGTCTTTCATTACAAAGACTTTCACTTTGAGATTGCAACAATTCCTGGGCATCATCCTTATTGACATCTTCCAGTCCAGCTCCATTAACCAGTCCAATAATGTTTTGGATGAACGATTCAGCTTCACCCTCCTTCAAGTCTCTCCATACATCACTAACCAATCATGCAGTTTGGAGTCACTTCATTCCAGACTGCTTTGATGTTATCCCTGGCATTCATAATTCTGTACTCTAGCCAAAACTACTTGGAATCTGGGTGCAAAGCCCGTAGGGAAAATTACATTTTCACTTAGACTTGTCTGGGGTAAACTGCCTGGATCTCTGGGAACTGTGCAGCTACCTGTGAGTGCTGTTGAGCACCCAGGGCTGTGCATTTTGCAGAGTCATAGGCTGTATATCCGGTCCAGTTTGAGAATGCAGTCCGCTTCAATGTTTTGTATTTGTCTAGGGAGATTACATAAGCCTGTGCACCCTTGTGTGGTTCCCAGTTTGTTTGATTGAAAGCTTGCATTATTTGACTGTATTAAGGACCCAGGATAGGAGAGTGCTTGACCTATTTGGCCAGATGCGGTAACTAACTTTTCCATTTTTGCTTTTAATCTTAGCTGTGTCCTTGCAAGTGAGTGCCAGACTTCCTCAGACTTGTGCAGCTACCTGTGAGTGCTATTTAGCACACAAGGCTGTGCATTTTGCAGGGTCAATGGATGTGTACCCGGTCCAGTTTGAGAGTGCAGTCCACTTCCGTAAGCTTAACGATACCGCTGTCATTTTACTTACCTTGTGGTTTGTTGCTTCAGTCCTGAGGTGTGCACAGAAAAAAAGTGGCGGATTCGCTGTGCTCTTTTCTCTGGCCTAATCATTCTGCAGAAAAAAACAGCAAAGGGAACAAGCCCCTGTTTTGAACAGTTACATGCAATTTTTAATGCGAAATATATGTTTAAAAAATATTTTAATAAAAATCGCAATTAAAATCAAATCGCAATAATTCATCGAAAAAATTGTGATTTTGTTTTTTTCCATTTCGCACAGCCCTAATATATATATATATAATTTGTGCAGCTTTCAGCACTCCAAAAATTGTAATCATGAGAAAAGTAGCCTGAGTGAATTAATAGTAATCCAGTGACAAAAATTATATAGGAATAAGTTATCGTTCACAAAAAAAAAAAAAAATCCTTTGTTTCTATGTTGTGTACTGTAACGCCCAACTAATAGCTATGGTAGGTATTAGGCTCCAAGGGTTTTCTGTACTTTTTGGGATGAACTTTTGTGAATTTGGTATTAAAGGTGAATTGATAGTCACGGCAGTAACACTAAGATAAGCATTAAAATGTAGCTAAAAGGTATTTCTCTTGTAAGGTGTATCCAGTCCACGGATCATCCATTACTTGTGGGATATTCTCATTCCCAACAGAGGACACCCACAGCAGAGCTGTAATATAGCTCCTCCTCTAACTGTCATAGCCAGCCATTCTCTTGCAACTCTCAACAAGCTAGGTCGTTGTAGGAGAGAGTGGTTAAATATAGTTAGTTTATTTTCTTCAATCAAAAGTTTGTTATTTTTAAATAGTACCGGTGTTGTGCTATTTTATCTCAGGCAGTAAATAGAAGAAGAATCTGCCTGAGGTTTCTATGATCTTAGCAGGTTGTAACTAAGATCCATTGCTATTCTCACATATGTCTGAGGGGATTACACAGATGAGGTAACTTCAGCGAGAGAATGGCGTGCAGTTTATTCTGCTATCAGGTATGTGCAGTTATAATTTTTTCTAGAGATGGAAAACACTAGAAAATGCTGCTGATACCGGATTAATGTAAGTTAAGCCTGAATACAGTGATTTAATAACGACTGGTATCATGCTTACTCCCAGGGGTAATACCCTTATGATATTGCAATATAAAACGTTTGCTGGCATGTTTAATCCTTTTTATATATGCTTTGGTGATAAAACTTTATTGGGGCCTAGTTTTTTCCACAAGGCTGGCTTAAATTTTGACTAGAAACAATTTCCACTGTTGTAGTATAAAAGTTACAGTTGGTGCAGTTAAAATTACAAACTGTGACATCCAGCTTCCCTCAAAGGCCCTCTGAATGCTATAGGACATCTCTAAAGGGCCCAAAGGCTTTCCAAAGTCGTTTATTGGGGAAGGTAGGGCCACAGCTTACTGTGGCAGTTGGTTGTGACTGTTAAAAAATGTCTATTTCGTTTTTTTGATCCGTTTTTTGAACTAAGGGGTTAATCATCCATTTGCAAGTTGGTGCAATGCTCTGTTAGCCTATTATACACACTGTAAAAATTTCGTTTGATTTACTGCATTTTTTCACTGTTTTTCAAATTCTGACAAAATTTGTTTCTCTTAAAGGCACAGTACCATTTTTTATATTTGCTTGTTAACTTGATTTAAAGTGTTTTCCAAGCTTGCTAGTCTCATTGCTATTCTGTATAAACATGTCTGACATAGAAGAAACTCCTTGTTTATTATGTTTAAAAGCCATGGTGGAACCCCCTCTTAGAATGTGTACCAAATGTACTGATTTCATTTTATGCAATAAAGATAATTTTCTGTCTTTAAAAAATTTATCACCAGAGGAATATGACGAGGGGGAAGTTATGCCGACTAACTTTCCCCACGTGTCAGACCCTTTGACTCCCGCTTAAGGGACTCACGCTCAAATGGCGCCAAGTACATCTAGGGTGCCCATAGCGTTTACTTTACAAGACATGGCGGCAGTCATGGATAATACACTGTCAGCGGTATTAGCCAGACTACCTGAACTTAGAGGTAAGCGAGATAGCTCTGGGGTGAGACAAAATGCAGAGCATACTGACGCTTTAAGAACCATGTCTGATACTGCCTCACAATATGCAGAAGCTGAGGAAAGAGAGCTTCAGTCAGTGGGTGATGTTAATGACTCAGGAAAGATACCTGATTCTAATATTTCTACATTTAAATTTAAGCTTGAACACCTCCGCGTGTTGCTTAGGGAGGTTTTAGCTGCTCTGAATGACTGTGATACCATTGCAGTGCCAGAGAAATTGTGTAGACTGGATAAATACTTTGCAGTGCTGGTGTGTACTGATGTTTTTCCAAATACCTAAAAGGTTTACAGAAATTATTAATAAGGAATGGGATAGACCAGGTGTGCCGTTCTCTTCCCCTCCTATTTTTAGAAAAATGTTTCCAATAGACGCCACCACACGGGACTTATGGCAGTCAGTCCCTAAGGTGGAGGGAGCAGTTTCTACTCTAGTAAAGCGTACTACTATCCCTGTCGAGGACAGTTGTGCTTTTTTTTTTTTAGATCCAATGGATAAAAAATTAGAGGTTACCTTAAGAAAATATTTATTCAACAAGGTTTTATCCTACAGCCCCTTGCATGCATTGCCCCTGTCACTGCTGCTGCGGCGTACTGGTTTGAGTCTCTGGAAGAGGTTTTACAGGTAGCGACTCCATTGGATGACATACTTGGCAAACTTAGAGCACTTAAGCTAGCCAATTCTTTTATTCTGATGCCATTGTTCATTTGACTAAACTAACGGATAAGAATTCTGGTTTTGCTATACAGGCGCGCAGAGCGCTATGGCTTAGATCATGGTCAGCTGACGTGACTTCAAAATCTAAGCTACTTAACATTCCCTTCAAGGGGCAGACCCTATTCGGGCCTGGTTGAAGGAGATTATTGCTGATATCACTGGAGGAAAAGGTCATGCCCTTCCTCAGGACAGGTCCAAATCTAGGGCCAAACAGTCTAATTTTCGTGCCTTTCAAAACTTCAAGGCAGGTGCGGCATCAACTTCCTCTAATGCTAAACAAGAGGGAACTTTTGCTCAATCCAAGACGGTCTGGAGACCAAACCTGACCTGGAAAAAAGGTAAGCAGGTAAAAAAGCCTGCTGCTGCCTCTAAGACAGCACGAAGGAACGGCCCCCTATCCGGGAACGGATCTAGTAGGGGGCAGACTTTCACTTTTTGCCCAGGCGTGGGCAAGAGATGTTCAGGATCCCTGGGCGTTGGAAATTATATCCCAGGGATATCTTCTGGACTTCAAAGCTTCCCCCCCAAAAGGGAGATTTCACCTTTCACAATTATCTGCACACCAGATAAAGAGAGAGGCATTCTTACACTGTGTACGAGACCTCCTAGTTATGGGAGTGATCCATCCAGTTCCAAAGGAGGAACAGGGACAGGGTTTTTACTCAAATCTGTTTGTGGTTCCCAAAAAAGAGGGAACCTTCAGACCAATTTTGGATCTAAAGATCTTAAACAAATTCCTCAAAGTTCCGTTGTTCAAGATGGAAACTATTCGTACCATCCTACCACTGATCCAGGAGGGTCAATATATGACTACAGTGGATCTAAAGGATGCTTATCTTCACATTCCAATACACAAAGATCATCATCGGTTTCTCAGGTTTGCCTTTCAAGACAGGCATTACCAGTTGTAGCTCTTCCCTTGGGATCAGCTACAGCCCCAAGAATCTTTACAAAGGTTCTAGGGTCGCTTATGGCGGTCCTAAGGCCGCGGGGCATAGCAGTAGCCCCTTATTTAGACGACATCCTGATACAGGCGTCAAACTTCCAAATTGCCAAGTCTCATACGGACGTAGTACTGGCATTTCTGTGGTCGCATGGGTGGAAAGTGAACGCGGAAAAGAGTTCTCTATCCCCACTCACAAGAGTTTCCTTTCTAGGGACTCTGATAGATTCTGTAGAAATGAAAATTCACCTGACGGAGTCCAGGTTATCAAAGCTTCTAAATTCCTGACGGGTTCTTCATTCCATTCCGCGCCCTTCGGTGGTTCAGTGTATGGAAGTAATCGGCTTAATGGTAGCGGCAATGAACATAGTGCCGTTTGCACGCTTACATCTCAGACCGCTGCAACTATGCATGCTCAGTCAGTGGAACGGGGATTACACAGATTTGTCCCCTCAACTGAATCTGGACCAAGAGACCAGGGATTCTCTTCTATGGTGGCTATCTCGGGTCCATCTGTCCAAAGGTATGACCTTTCGCAGGCGAGATTGGACAATTGTTATGACAGATGCCAGCCTTCTAGGTTGGGGTGCAGTCTGGAATTCCCTGAAGGCTCAGGGATCGTGGACTCAGGAGTCGTCTCTCCTTCCATTAAATATTCTGGAACTAAGAGCGATATTCAAGGCTCTTCAGGCTTGGCCTCAGTTAGCAACTCTGAGGTACATCAGATTTCAGTCGGACAACATCACGACTGTAGCTTACATCAACCATCAAGGGGGAATGAGAAGTTCCCTAGAGATGTTAGAAGTTTCAAAAATAATTTGCTGGGCAGAGATTCACTCTTGCCACCTATCAGCTATCCATATCCCAGGTGTAGAGCACTGGGAGGCGGATTTTCTAAGTCGTCAGACTTTTCATCCGGGAGAGTGGGAACTCCATCCGGAGGTATTTGCACAACTGATTCATCGTTGGGGCAAACCAGAACTGGATCTCATGGCGTCTTGCCAGAACGCCAAGCTTCCGTGTTACGGATCCAGGTCCAGGGATCCCAAGGCAACACTGATAGATGCTCTAGCAGCGCCCTGGTCTTTCAACCTGGCTTATGTGTTTCCACCGTTTCCTCTGCTCCCTCGACTGATTGCCAAGATCAAGCAGGAGAGAGCATCAGTGATTCTGATAGCACCTGCGTGGCCACGCAGGACCTGGTATGCAGATCTAGTGGACATGTTATCCTTTCCACCATGGTCTCTGCCTCTGAAACAGGACCTTCTACTTCAGGGTCCTTTCAACCATCCAAATCTAATTTCTCTGAGGCTGACTGCCTGGAGATTGAACGCTTGATTTTATCAAAGCGTGGCTTCTCCGAGTTATTGATACCTTAAGACAGGCACGAAAGCCTGTCACCAGGAAAATTTACCATAAGGTATGGCGTAGCTATCTTTATTGGTGTGAATCCAAGTGTTACTCATGGAGTAAGGTCAGGATTTCTAGGATATTATCTTTTCTCCAAGAAGGTTTGGAAAAAGGATTGTCAGCTAATTAAGCATCTGGCAGATGTTCCAGACCTTCAGGCATTTTGTCAGGCTTTAGTTAGAATCAAGCCTGTGTTTAAACCTGTTGCTCCACCATGGAGCTTAAACTTGGTTCTTAAGGTTCTTCAAGGAGTTCCGTTTGAACCTCTTCATTCCATAGATCAAGCTTTTATCTTGGAAAGTTCTTTTTTTGGTAGCTATTTCCTCGGCTCGTAGAGTCTGAGCTATCTGCCTTACAATGTGATTCTCCTTATCTGATTTTTCATACGGATAAGGTAGTCCTGCGTACCAAACCTGGGTTCTTACATAAGGTGGTATCTAACAAGAATATCAATCAAGAGATTGTTGTTCCATCCTTGTGTTACACAATCTGGATGTGGTCCGTGCTTTAAAGTTTTACTTACAAGCTACTAAAGATTTTCGTCAAACATCTGCTTTGTTTGTTGTCTACTCTGGACAGAGGAGAGGTCAAAAGGCTTCGGCAACCTCTTTTTCTTTTTGACTAAGAAGCTTAATCCGCTTAGCCTATGAGACTGCTGGACAGCAGCCTCCTGAAGGGATTACAGCTCATTCCACTAGAGCTGTGGCTTCCACTTGGGCCTTTAAAAATGAGGCTTCTTTTGATCAGATTTGCAAGGCGAAGACTTGGTCTTCGCTTCATATTTTTTCAAAATTTTACAAATTTGATACTTTTGCTTCTTCAGAGGCTGTATTTGGGAGAGAGGTTTTACGGGCAGTGGTTCCTTCCATTTAAGTTCCTGCCTTGTCCCTCATCCGTGTACTTTAGCTTTGGTATTGGTATCCCACAAGTAATGGATGATCCGTGGACTGGATACACCTTACAAGAGAAAACACAATTTATGCTTACCTGATAAATTTATTTCTCTTGTGGTGTATCCAGTCCACGGCCCGCCCTGTCATTTTAAGGCAGGTAATTTTTAAATTTAAACTACAGTAACCACTGCACCCTATGGTTCCTCCTTTCTCGGCTTGTTTTCGGTCGAATGACTGGCTATGACAGTTAGGGGAGGAGCTATATTACAGCTCTGCTGTGGGTGTCCTCTTGCAACTTCCTGTTGGGAATGAGAATATCCCACAAGTAATGGATGATCCGTGGACTGGATACACCACAAGAGAAATAAATTAATCAGGTAAGCATAAATTGTGTTTTTAATCTTTATATATTGGTTTACTTCTGATGCTGCAATGTCTGGAGGAAACTAATGATGTAGAGAAAAGGTACAGAGTGTGGTACATGTGATTTAGCAAGGTGTCAGGTGCTAACCTAGGGACAGTCTAGTATAAATTAAACATGTATTATTCAGATAGGACTTTTAATTTTAATCAACTTTCCAATTTACTATTATCAGCAATTTTGCTTTTTTCTCTTGGTATTCTTAGTTTAAACTAAACATAGGTAGGCTCATATGCTAATTTCTAAGCCTTTGAGGGCTGCCTCATATCACAGGCTTTTTAAATCTGTTTTCAACACAGAGACAGAAAGTACACGTGGGCCATATAGATAACACTGTGTTCAGGCACAGGAGGTTATTTAAGATTTAGCACAAAACAATGCTAAATTTAAGACAATAGATGATAAACAGTCACAGTCATGTGATCAGGGGGCTGGAAGAAGGTTCCTAGATAAAAGGTAATCACAGAGGTAAAAAGTATATTATTATAACTGTTGGTTCTGCAAAACTGGGGAATGGGTAATAAAGGGATTATCTATCTTTTAAAACAATAACAATTCTATGGTAGACTGTCCCTTTAATTTGGCACTATTCATTAAATGAGTTAGTTAACAGGGGTGTTCTAGATATTTAAAAAAAAAGGGTGGGAATAAATGTTTATAGAAACCTAAATATAAAGGGAAAGATGTGGAAAGATTCAAGTTATCCTGTTTTTACTACCTCAGCGTTCAGGAATTACTAGGCTTCAGGTTGCCATGGTGTTTACAATTAGAACCTGGCACCTATTAAATTGCTCTTATCTTCGAGATGGACCTTGTGTGTGTGAGTGTGGAGTAGCACCACTCACTGCCTTTAAGATCTTTCTGGCAGCAATGTGTGCTCTTCTGCCCTTGCCTCTCTGATCACAGACTTGGGGCACTTATAAGGGAGGCACTAGCAAGTATTAAATCCACTTAGTGCCAAACTTGCTAAATTAACAGTAAATGTTGGGAATAGTGTTACATAATTCTACAATATGTGCAGAATTAGGTAACATGACAATAGCTCTTTGATATTTATTTTTTAAAAGTCTAATTTGCCACCTAAAAGTAAACTTGCCTTCAGCGAAGCTATCCTCTTCTGTGCGGCTGTTCTTTCAAATAGCGAGTCACAGGCTCCCTCTTTAAACACAGAGAGCTCCATGGCGCTATTGAACTACATGTAGAACGCCCCTGCACTAGGTAAAGCCGTCCATGAAGCTGGAAGTTTGGGTTTTTTCTTTCTTACTACAGCAGATACTTTGCCAACAGCTTCTTTAGATTTCTTCAGAGGACACTTACTCTGCTCTGCAATTGCGCAGTAGTTCCATCCTGCTCTCTTATATGTAGAGAGTGGATGGTGATGCTTTTTGCATTGTGATTCACTAACTTCTATGAGAGACAGTCTGTTTTTGGTGCGTTAGTGCTAGACATAAAAAAGTAACGGGTATTATTTAAATTGTATATTGTCATATTGCCTGTTGCTCAATATTGTCTAAAGAGTTAATATATTGGGGCCGATTTAACATTGTGCAAGCGGACATGATCCGATATTGCGGATCATATCCGCTACACATCGATAAATGCCGACATCATTCTGGTGAACTGCTGGTGCAATTCCGCCCCCTGCAGATTTGAACTAGCAGGGAGTGTCAATCAACCCGATCGTATTCGATCGGGTTGATTTCCGGCGATGTTTGTCCAAAGCCTCAGAGCAGGTGGACAGGTTATGGAGCAGCAGTCTTTAGACCACTGTTTCATAACTTGTGTTTCTGGTGAGCCTTCATGGGTCATCAAGCTCCATATGGAGCTTGATAAATATGACCCATACTCACTAGAACTTGCACAACAATGGCCAATCGGAATTCGAGGGTCGCCATCTTGGATGACGTCCCTTAAAGGAACCGTCATTCATCGTTAGTCCGTCGGTTGAAGAGGATGGCTCTGCGTCGGCTGGCTGGAAGATGGCTCCGCTCCGGATGGATGAAGATAGAAGACCCCGCTTGGATGAAGACTTCTACCGAATGAAGGACCTCTTCTTGCCCCGCTTGGATGAAGACTTCTACCGGATGGAGGACATCTTCTTGCTCTGCTTGGATGAAGAATTCGGCTCGGCTGGGTGAAGACGACTCAAGGTAGGGAGATCTTCAGGGGGTTAGTGTTAGGTTTATTTAAGGGGGGTTTGGGTGGGTTAGAGTAGGGGTATGTGGGTGGTGGGTTTTAATGTTGGGGGGGTTGTATTTTTATTTACAAGTAAAAGAGCTGATTACTTTGGGGCAATGCCCCGCAAAAAGCCCTTTTAAGGGCTGGTAAAAGAGCTGATTACTTTTGTAATTTAGAATAGGGTAGGGCATTTTATTATTTTGGGGGGCTTTTTTATTTTATTAGATTAGGTGTAATTAGTTTAAACTTCTTGTATAATTTTTTTTTATTTTCTGTAATTTAGTGTTTGTTTTTTTGTATTATAGATTAGTTTATTTAATTGTATTTTAGTTTAGATGATTGTATTTAATTTGTTTAATTAATTTATTGATAGTGTAGTGTTAGGTGTATTTGTAACTTAGGTTAGAATTTATTTTACAGGTTATTTTGTAATTATTTTAACTAGGTAGTTATTAAATAGTTAATAACTATTTAATAACTATTGTACCTAGTTAAAATAAATACAAAGTTGCCTGTAAAATAAATATAAATCCTAAAATAGCTACAATGTAACTATTAGTTATATTGTAGATATATTAAGGTTTATTTTATAGGTAAGTATTTAGTTTTAAATAGGAATAATTCATTTAATTATAGTAAATTTATTTAGATTAATTTAAATTATATTTAAGTTAGGGGGGGTGTTAGGGTTAGACTTAGGTTTAGGGGTTAATAACGTTATTATAGTAACGTTGACGGTGGGGGCGGCAGATTAGGGGTTAATAATTGTAGGTAGGTGCCGGCGATGTTAGGGAGGGCAGATTAGGGGTTAGTACAATTTATTATAGTGTTTGGGAGATGGGAGTGCGGCGGTTTAGGGGTTAATACATTTATTATAGTGGCGGCGAGGTCCGGTCGGCAGATGAGGGGTTAATAATTGTATTTAGGTGACTGTGACGTTGGGGGGGGCATATTAAGAGGAAATAAATATAATATAGGTGTCAGCGATGTTAGGGGCAGTAGATTAGGGGTTCATAGGTATAATGTAGGTAGCGTCGGTGTCCGGAGCGGCAGATTAGGGGTTAATAATATAATGCAGGTGTCAGCGATAGCGGGGGCGGCAGATTAGGGGTTAATAAGTGTAAGGTTAGGGTTGTTTAGACTCAGGGTTCATGTTAGGGTGTTAGGTGCAGACTTAGAGAGTGTTTCCCCATAGGAAACAATGGGGCTGCGTTAGGAGCTGAACGCTGCTTTTTTGCAGGTGTTAGGTTTTTTTCAGCCAGCTCAGCCCCATTGTATCCTATGGGGATATCGTGCACGAGCACGTTTTTCCAGCTTACCGCTACCATAGGCAACGCTGGTATTGACGGTTGAAGTGGAGCTAAATTCTGCTCAACGCTCCCTTTTCTGAGGCTAACGCAGCCATTCAGATAACTCTAAATACCAGCGTTGTCTTAAGGTGCGCTGGGAAAAAAGCAGCGTTAGCACCGCAGGTCTTTACCGACAAAACTAAATCTAGGCCATTGTCTCTCATAGAAATCGGTGAATCCCTTGTCTATATATATGAGAGCTGGCTGGAGCTACAAGTTGGTGGCGGGTGCCAAAGAAATTGATATTGCGGTCACATTTTAGTTAACAGTACCGCCCCACCGCAGTAACAAAAAAAATAATTGTTCAGCTTCATAGACATTCATGAGAGCTTTCACTGGATAAATATAAAAAAAGTCATTTTTTAATGTTTAAACGGTGCATCTGCACATCACACTAACATAAATTAGCTGTTTAAATACAACATTTTTAAAATACGCTTATTGATATTGAAGGTTTATTTTCCCTTTAATTTGATGCTCCTCTGAGAAAAATAAGGGAACACCCCTTAATAAAGGAACAGTAAAGTGAAAAGTAACCTTTTATGATAGAGTATACAATTTTAAAAAAAGATACTTCTATTGAAAATGTACTTCTACTTACGAGTAAACCTAGGTAGGCAATGCACTGCTGGGAGCTAGCTGAACACATATGATGAGTCAATTATAAAAGGCATATGTATACAGTCAGCAGCTAGCTGCCAGTAGTGCATTGCTGCTCCTGAGTATACCTAGGTATTGGTTTTCAACAAAGGATACCAAAAGAACAAAGGGAATTTTATAATAGAAGTAAATTGGAAAATTGTTTAACATTGCATGCTCTATCTGAATAATGAAAGTTTAATTTTGACTTATCTTAAAGCTAATATTATTTCTTATTGATTAAAAAAGAATGGTAATGATTTAAGGGATTACATAACGGATAATTAATGTACTTTAACTAATATAACTAGCTCATTAGACAGATTAGTTAGAAATATATATAGATATAATAACACATTATTGTAACCAAGGAATACATCTGTAGGACTCTACAGGATAATCTACAGAACTGATTTTAACGTTTTCTTTTAGGTGTTTATAATAACAGCTAATTCTGTGCCACCAAAGTTCAAACAAATGTATTTAGCCTTCCTAACTTTATAAACATGAGAAAAGTGACTTAACTGAATGTAAAATATCCTGGTGACAAAATAAAATGCACAATATATACGTATATGCATTTTTTGATTGGCTGATGGCTGTCACATGATACTGGGGGAGGGAAAATAAGAATATCTTTGAAATTTGACAGAAAATATTCTGCTCATTTCAAATTCAAAGTAAATGCTATTGCATTGTTTTTTATTGTGTATTTATCAATTATTCAATTCTACTGTATTAAGTGGTCCTTTAATAGTGCATTACCTCCTGGTAGGTAATCACGTTTCACAATGACACTGTAATTACAAGTGGAAAATATAAAAATGAGGTAAGCATTTTCTGAGTAAAAGTGTTTTTTTCCTATTATATATTGGCTTGCTAGGCTACAGTAATCCAATACTAAAATTGGGTGGGCATAGAGTTAATATCGGTTTTATTTCATTATTGACCCCAGCTCATACAGGGCTAGATTACAAGTGGCGTGCTAACAGTTGTGCTTGAGCGATATCAGGTTTATTCCAAGTGTGTGCATCAGAAGTAGCGCGCATATTACAAGTTGAAAGTAAATACGTTTGCTCTAAGGATGCGCCAAAATGAAAATTCTGGAACGAAACTGAAAATTCAGGATGCCTTTAGCCGAAAATCGAAATCAAACCAAATTTTTTTTAAATTTTTTTAACTACATTATTCTGCAGCTCCTTCCATGGGTACAAAAGATAAAAGTACAATGATGATACAATATTTTTAAAAGACAGGACAACATTTTTCAAACAAAAACAGGAGGAAATGAGGGCCCGTGGGAACTTACAATCTAGAAGCTAATTGCCCCAGCTACCCCACATATAGCTCCTCTAACTCCAACCTCGCTGCCTCTAACCTGTAAATAGCTTCAAAGTGCTATGCAGGGATCCTTATAATTGTCTAGCTATGCAAGGGAAATCTGGATCACCTCTGTGATGTGGATGTCTACATTTTTATAGCATGGGAGAGTTATTGACTGGTTATTTTAAACAGTGTGTTTAAAAATTGTATACAAAAGTAGATATGAGGTCTCAGGTGTTTAAAAAAAAGGCATTCAAGTGGTTTTAAAGGGATACTAAACCCACATTTTTTTCTTTCATGATTCAGTTAGAGCATGCAATTTTAATTTGTTCTCTTGGTATCTTTATTTGAAAAGCAGGAATTTAAACTTAGAAGCCGGCCCATTTTTGGTTCAGCACCTGGGTAGCGCTTGCTGATTGGTGGCTAAATGCAGCCCACCAATGACATCACAATCCGAGCTGCATCTGGGCACACTGCTAAAATAACATTGACAGTCTGCTTAATCCATCTAGTGATGCTTTTGTAATAGGACGCCATATACAGCTCGGATCATGCGTCATCAGTGGGTGGAGTTTTCAAAGTGACCAGAAACAATATTCTTTTTAAAATAACTTTTTACCGTTACTGCTGCATGATTTAGAAAGGGGTGCAGGAGGCCATTTGCAGCTTAATCTAAGGTAAGACTTAAATATGACTAAAGTGTAGACTGTCCTTTTAACGCGGTTGGGTTAGGGCACATGAAAACTTAGTAATCTTAAGGCACATTATTGAATTATTACATATAAAATATTTACAAATAATAAAAATGATTAAAAATGAAATATACTGTAAAATATTCTAAATAATAAAAGAATATAACAATATTTTACAGTATGTTTAATATTTTTTATGATTTACTTTACTATTTTATATGTAATATTTAAATTACACGCCTTAAGTTTACTACGTTTTCATGTGTGCTAACCCGACCACGTCGACATCTAAATTTAGAGACACAATGTGCAAAACGCATATTTTACATTTCTATGTTCACTAACGGCTAGATTTAGAGTTTTGTCGGTAACGACCCGAAAAGCTAACGCTGGCTTTTTTCTGGCCGCACCATAAAAATAACTCTGGTATTGAGAGTCCACATAAAGGCTGCGTTAGGCTCCAAAAAAGGAGCGTAGAGCATATTTAACGCAACTTCAACTCTCGATACCAGAGTTGCTTACGCAAGCGGCCAGCCTCAAAAACGTGCTCGTGCACGATTCCCCCATAGGAAACAATGGGGCTGTTTGAGCTGAAAAAAAACCTAACACCTGCAAAAAAGCCGCGTTCAGCTCCTAACGCAGCACCATTGTTTCCTATGGGGAAACACTTCCTACATCTGCACCTAACACTCTAACATGTACCCCGAGTCTAAACACCCCTAACCTTACACTTATTAACCCCTAATCTGCCACCCCCGCTATCGCTGACCCCTGCATATTATTATTAACCCCTAATCTGCCGCTTCGTAAACCGCCGCTACTTACATTATCCCTATGTACCCCTAATCTGCTGCCCTAAATCGCCGACCCCTATATTATATTTATTAACCCCTAATCTGCCCCCCACAACGTCGCCTCCACCTGCCTACACTTATTAACCCCTAATCTGCCGAGCGGACCGCAACGCTATTATTATAAAGTTATTAACCCCTAATCCGCCTCACTAACCCTATAATAAATAGTATTAACCCCTAATCTGCCCTCCCTAACATCGCCGACACCTAACTTCAATTATTAACCCCTAATCTGCCGACTTGAGCTCACCGCTATTCTAATAAATGTATTAACCCCTAAAGCTAAGTCTAACCCTAACACTAACACCCCCCTAAATTAAATATAATTTTAATCTAACGAAATTAATTAACTCTTATTAAATAAATTATTCCTATTTAAAGCTAAATACTTACCTGTAAAATAAACCCTAATATAGCTACAATATAAATTATAATTATATTATAGCTATTTTAGGATTAATATTTATTTTACAGGTAACTAATTACACCTACTCTAAGCCCCCTAATAAAATAACAAAGCCCCCCAAAATAAAAAAATGCCCTACCCTATTCTAGATTACTAAAGTTCAAAGCTCTTTTACCTTACCAGCCCTGAACAGGGCCCTTTGCGGGGCATGCCCCAAGAAGTTCAGCTCTTTTGCCTGTAAAAAAAACATACAATACCCCCCCCAACATTACAACCCACCACCCACATACCCCTAATCTAACACAAACCCCCCTTAAATAAACCTAACACTAAGCCCCTGAAGATCTCCCTACCTTGTCTTCACCTCACCGGGTTCAGCGATCGGTCCAGAAGAGGGTCCGAAGTCTTGATCCAAGCGGAGCAAGAATTGGTCCTCCATCCGGTATAAGTCTTCATCCAAGCGGGGCAGAAGAGGTCTTCCATCCGATTGAAGTCTTCATCCAAGCGGGATCTTCTATCGTCATCCATCCGGAGCGGAGCGGCAGGATCCTGAAGACCTCCAACGCGGAATATCCATCCTGGCCGACAACTGAACGACGAATGAATCAGAATCAAGTTCAATCAGATTGGCTGATTGGATCAGCCAATTGGATTGAACTTGATTCTGATTGGCTGATTCCATCAGCCAATCAGAATATTCCTACCTTAATTCCGATTGGCTGATAGAATCCTATCAGCCAATCGGAATTCGAGGGACGCCATCTTGGATGACGTCATTTAAAGGAACCGTCATTCGTCGTTCAGTCGTCGGCCAGGATGGATGTTCTGCGTCGGAGGTCTTCAGGATCCTGCCGCTCCGCTCCGGATGGATGACGATAGAAGATCCCGCTTGGATGAAGACTTCAATTGGATGGAAGACCTCTTCTGCCCCGCTTGGATGAAGACTTCTACCGGATGGAGGACCTCTTCTTGCTCCGCTTGGATCAAGACTTCGGACCCTCTTCTGGACCGATCGCTGAACCCGGTCAGGTGAAGACAAGGTAGGGAGATCTTCAGGGGCTTAGTGTTAGGTTTATTTAAGGGGGGTTTGGGTTAGATTAGGGGTATGTGGGTGGTGGGTTGTAATGTTGGGGGGGGTATTGTATGTTTTTTTGGGGGGCATGCCCCGCAAAGGGCCCTGTTCAGGGCTGGTAAGGTAAAAGAGCTTTGAACTTTAGTAATCTAGAATAGGGTAGGGCATTTTTTTATTTTGGGGGGCTTTGTTATTTTATTAGGGGGCTTAGAGTAGGTGTAATTAGTTTAAAATTGTTGTAATATTTTTCTTATGTTTGTAAATATTTTTTTATTTTTTGTAACTTAGTTCTTTTTTATTTGTTGTACTTTAGTTAGTTTATTTCATTGTAGTTATTTGTAGGTAGTTTATTTAATTAATTTATTGATAGTGTAGTGTTAGGTTTAATTGTAGGTAATTGTTGGTATTTTATTTAATTAATTTATTGATAGTGTAGTGTTAGGTTTAATTGTAACTTAGGTTAGGATTTATTTTACAGGTAAATTTTTAATTATTTTAACTATTTTAGCTATTAAATAGTTCTTAACTATTTAATAGCTATTGTACCTGGTTAAAATAAATACAAAGTTACCTGTAAAATAAATATTAATCCTAAAATAGCTATAATATAATTATAATTTATATTGTAGCTATATTAGGGTTTATTTTACAGGTAAGTATTTAGCTTTAAATAGGAATAATTTATTTAATAAGAGTTAATTAATTTCGTTAGATTAAAATTATATTTAAATTAGGGGGGTGTTAGTGTTAGGGTTAGACTTAGCTTTAGGGGTTAATACATTTATTAGAATAGCGGTGAGCTCAAGTCGACAGATTAGGGGTTAATACTTGAAGTTAGGTGTCGGCGATGTTAGGGAGGGCAGATTAGGGGTTAATACTATTTATTATAGGGTTAGTGAGGCGGATTAGGGGTTAATAACTTTTTAATAATAGCGGTGCGGTCCGCTCGGCAGATTAGGGGTTAATAAGTGTAGGCAGGTGGAGGCGACGTTGAGGGGGCAGATTAGGGGTTAATAAATATAATATAGGGGTCGGCGGTGTTAGGGGCAGCAGATTAGGGGTACATAGCTATAATGTAGGTGGCGGCGCTTTGCGGTCGGCAGATTAGGGGTTAATTATTGTAGGTAGCTGGCTGCGACGTTGTGGGGGGCAGGTTAGGGGTTAATAAATATAATATAGGGGTTGGCGGTGTTAGGGGCAGCAGATTAGGGGTACATAAGTATAACGTAGGTGGCGGTCGGCAGATTAGGGGTTAAAAAAATTTAATCGAGTGGCGGCGATGTGGGGGGGCCTCGGTTTAGGGGTACATAGGTAGTTTATGGGTGTTAGTGTACTTTAGAGTACAGTAGTTAAGAGCTTTATGAACCGGCGTTAGCCCAGAAAGCTCTTAACTACTGACTTTTTTCTGCGGCTGGAGTTTTGTCGTTAGAATTCTAACGCTCACTTCAGTGACGACTCTAAATACCGGAGTTAGAAAGATCCCATTGAAAAGATAGGATACGCAAATGACGTAAGGGGATCTGCGGTATGGAAAAGTCGCGGCTGAAAAGTGAGCGTTAGACCCTTTTTTGAGTGACTCCAAATACCGGAGGTAGCCTAAAACCAGCGTTAGGAGCCTCTAACGCTGGTTTTCACGGCTACCGCCAAACTCCAAATCTAGGCCATAGAAAATAATGTTCTTTTCATTATTAAATATATATTTCTGATACTGTTCATGTAAAATATATATCTATAGGAATAGATATGCAGGTATAGGTATGTATGTATGATGTGTATATATATATATATATATATTTGTAGATTCATAACTCCTGGAAACACCTATTGTATTTTGACCCTTCTGTTTGTGTGTTAAAGGTAGAGTTGCCTAAGGACATTTACTATTTCTTTCGGCCAGGATAGATAAGTAGGCGGTATTTGTCACAAAAGCGGGTTGTGTAAGTCATTATTTAACACAGGGAAAGGAGTGAGACAAAGGTGAGTCAGTTCATCTAGCAAGTTCATATCTCTGTAAAACGCAAGCAAAAGAGATAAGACTATCTGATTTCTACATGGTTATAAAATATATTATTTTATTTTGGCTTTTAACCAGCTTTGCTAATATTAAACCACAATCCTTGGTATATCAGAACATTTTCAATCTGTAATGTGTGCTAATAATGGTAAGTTTTTAAGTAATACTATTACTTTTTACTAGTAAATACAATGACACATTTTTATCTTTAGACTACTGTCTACTCTACAACAAAATATTTATTGTTTAAAAAAAAGAGATACTCCATTTATTAACCATTCCCTAATTTTGCATAACCAACACTGTTTAAAGGGACAGTATACACCAATTTTCATATAACTGCATGTAATAGACACTACTATAAAGAATAATATGCACAGATACTGATCTAAAAATCCAGTTTAAAAACTTTTAAAAACTTACTTAGAAGCTCCCAATTTAACACTGTTAAAAAGATTAGCTGGAACACCCAGTGAAATTGGCTGGAAAGCAAAAAGAGCAGACAGTCCCCCCCCCCTCCCCTGCATATGAAAAGACCCTTTACACAAACAGGAGCAAGCTGGAGTAGGTAAACAACAGTCTACTCCTAAAACTTTGGGGCTTGGTTAGGAGTCTGAAAATCAGCACAATGTTTTTTAATAATAAGCAAAACTATACTTTTGAAAAAAACAACAATAACCTGTATGTGCTGTATAAATGAATCATCTAGAAAACATTTATGCAAAGAAAAATCTATTGTATAATGTCCCTTTAATACACTTTTTACCACTGTGATTACCTTGTATCTAAGCCTCTGCAGACTACCACCTTATTTTAGTTCTTTTGACAGACTTGCATTTTAGCCACTCAGTGCTGACTCATAAATAACTCCACGTGAGTGAGCACAATGTTATCTATATGGCACACATGAACTAACTGTGAAAAACTGTCAAAATGCACTGAAATAAGAGGCAGTCTTCAAGGGCTTAGAAATTAGCATATGAGCCTACCTAGGTTTAGCTTTCAACAAAGAAAACAAAGTAAATGAGATGATAAGAGTAAATTGGAAAATTGTTTAAAATGACATGCCGTATCTGAATCATGAACGTTTAATTGTGATTAGATTGTCCCTTTAAAAGCAGATCTAAAATTAGGGAAACTATTCTATTCGTACACTATCCCCTCTGCATTCCGTTATTGCTGTTTCTATCAAGCTTTGTCTATAGGGCTGCCACCTTTCTTGGGAAAAAAAAACGAGAGAAAAAAAACATACCAGCCACACTAAGTAGCATGATTTTGCATAAATAATTATACAGAATAATTCAGAAATTAAAGTTGCTAAGGCTGGTTCAAAATCATCATTTGTTTATAATTAGATTTCAGCACGCGTAGCAGACACTTCACAATGAGTCTTTATTTCTATATTTTTTCTTTATTATCTACATTAACCTAAATCTTAAACATATTGGTAAAGTACCAGCTGGGTGGTTAGTCTATTTCACTAGGGTGCCATCTTGAATCTGGTCCCCCTTAATCTGATTCCCTTTTTCTACTTTCTCCTCTGTCCTTTCATCCGTATTATTTATTTAAACAGAGTTAGTGCTTAGATCAGTGTTTTTCAACCAGTGTGCCGTGGCCCACTAGTGTGCCGTGAGAGATCCTCAGGTGTGCCGCGGCAGACTGACAACAGTGCGGGGGTGTCCCTCTTTCAAATTTTGAAATATTGGTAGGTATGTGACAGGCTCATCAGGCATCATTTACAACCATGACATTGACATTCATTCACAGACAATCATTATGATTGCTTGTGAATGAATGTCAATATGTCATGTATAGTTTGTAGGAGGCATGGCATAGGCTACAATGTGTGATTTTGTAAAAATTTGGGATGGTGGTGTGCCACAGGATTTTTTAATGTAAAAAAGTGTGCCACGGCAAAAAAAAAAAGTTGCAAATCACTGGCTTAGATCACCCTTCCCATTTACTCTCAAACTCTAGGTTACAACATTACTTTATGGAGAATAAACCTTTAGACTTATTTCTTCAATATTTATAAAGGTCATATATGTTAAAAATACATCTGCATATTATTCTAGGTTATTGTCAGGTTAATATTTGCTTTAATGACATCACAGTGTCTAGCATGTATTTAGTATTTGCTATCCCTTGAAGTCACCTTCCCCTCTGTGGTTATCCATATTGGTAAGCAGTGGCAGTGGTAAATTGTAAGAACTCCCAATCATTGTAGTGGAGCCATCAATTTTCACAGGTATCAGACAAATTTGCAAGGCATTAATGTATACTCTATATACTAGACACGTGTATTCAGCAGTTTTGTCCGCTGCTGAATGCGGAAAAAGGCAGCGACTTGAGGGATTTGACTCTTTTCAGAGACAGAATTATTCTAATGAATGTGCAACACAATACGATCTGTGCAAATCTAGATCTTAGTGTGTTGCACTTTCACAAGAAGAATTTGGCTAACAAAAATTTAAAAAAAATGCTGCAAGCCAGCTCCTTCCGCATTTGACAGCTAACAAAACTGCTGATTTGACATGTCTAGTTGTGTATATATGTGTGTGTGTGTATATATATATATATATATATATATATATATATATATATATATATATACACACACATACATGAGAGATAAATAAAAATAAATTAGATAAATAAACAATTTATTGAGGTTTCAAGGAATAAATAATCTCCTTACTTAGGATTGTTCATACCCCAAAGTGTCAATAATTCGTTTGGGATTTTTGGGGCAAAATTCTGTGAGTGCTACTGTTTATTTTCTATGCAAAGTGGCAAGTGAGAACCCAGGTGGTTGTTCTTTATCGTCGTCGGATTCAATTTTTGAGAGATATATATATAGATATATATACAGGGAGTGCAGAATTATTAGGCAAATGAGTATTTTGACCACATCATCCTCTTTATGCATGTTGTCTTACTCCAAGCTGTATAGGCTCGAAAGCCTACTACCAATTAAGCATATTAGGTGATGTGCATCTCTGTAATGAGAAGGGGTGTGGTCTAATGACATCAACACCCTATATCAGGTGTGCATAATTATTAGGCAACGTCCTTTCCTTTGGCAAAATGGGTCAAAAGAAGGACTTGACAGGCTCAGAAAAGTCAAAAATAGTGAGATATCTTGCAGAGGGATGCAGCACTCTTAAAATTGCAAAGCTTCTGAAGCGTGATCATCGAACAATCAAGCGTTTCATTCAAAATAGTCAACAGGGTCGCAAGAAGCGTGTGGAAAAACCAAGGCGCAAAATAACTGCCCATGAACTGAGAAAAGTCAAGCGTGCAGCTGCCAAGATGCCACTTGCCACCAGTTTGGCCATATTTCAGAGCTGCAACATCACTGGAGTGCCCAAAAGCACAAGGTGTGCAATACTCAGAGACATGGCCAAGGTAAGAAAGGCTGAAAGACGACCACCACTGAACAAGACACACAAGCTGAAACATCAAGACTGGGCCAAGAAATATCTCAAGACTGATTTTTCTAAGGTTTTATGGACTGATGAAATGAGAGTGAGTCTTGATGGGCCAGATGGATGGGCCTGTGGCTGGATTGGTAAAGGGCAGAGAGCTCCAGTCCGACTCAGACGCCAGCAAGGTGGAGGTGGAGTACTGGTTTGGGCTGGTATCATCAAAGATAAGCTTGTGGGGCCTTTTCGGGTTGAGGATGGAGTCAAGCTCAACTCCCAGTCCTACTGCCAGTTTCTGGAAGACACCTTCTTCAAGCAGTGGTACAGGAAGAAGTCTGCATCCTTCAAGAAAAACATGATTTTCATGCAGGACAATGCTCCATCACACGCGTCCAAGTACTCCACAGCGTGGCTGGCAAGAAAGGGTATAAAAGAAGAAAAACTAATGACATGGCCTCCTTGTTCACCTGATCTGAACCCCATTGAGAACCTGTGGTCCATCATCAAATGTGAGATTTACAAGGAGGGAAAACAGTACACCTCTCTGAACAGTGTCTGGGAGGCTGTGGTTGCTGCTGCACGCAATGTTGATGGTGAAAAGATCAAAACACTGACAGAATCCATGGATGGCAGGCTTTTGAGTGTCCTTGCAAAGAAAGGTGGCTATATTGGTCACTGATTTGTTTTTGTTTTGTTTTTGAATGTCAGAAATGTATATTTGTGAATGTTGAGATGTTATATTGGTTTCACTGGTAAAAATAAATAATTGAAATGGGTATATATTTGTTTTTTGTTAAGTTGCCTAATAATTATGCACAGTAATAGTCACCTGCACACACAGATATCCCCCTAAAATAGCTATAACTAAAAACAAACTAAAAACTACTTCCAAAACTATTCAGCTTTGATATTAATGAGTTTTTTGGGTTCATTGAGAACATGGTTGTTGTTCAATAATAAAATTAATCCTCAAAAATACAACTTGCCTAATAATTCTGCACTCCCTGTATATATATATATATATAATATCTTTCTGATTAAGATCTGTACATAGAATGTGTTGCTTGCCTTCTGATTCTCTATCTTGTTGCAATAACAAAGTTGACTGTATGAAAATAGGATAACTGAACTGCCCTTCTAAGTTCATGTTACCTGGAACGTAAAACGGCACAAGGTTTCTAAACAAACAGAAAGCACAGAACTTGTTTCGCATGCACGTACTGTACCTTCAGTGTTCTATTAAACTGATACAGGTGCAAATTATTATTATTAATTTAAGTTGTGGAGCAACACATTTCAGAATATTGTACGCAATATCGGATCATGTCCGTCCGCACCTTGTAAAATAGGCCCCTTTGAGTTTAACACATATGCCTAAGAGGTTCCTTGCATCTGAGGGGCCAATATAAATACATAGCACAAAGTTATATATGTTTATATTCGCACACAGATAGTTTATGTATACATTTTACAAAGCAAAATACAACCACAAGTATAGTGAAAGAATTTAGTAATAATTAAAAGGTGAGTTACAAAAATAGTACATAATGTAAGAACAAAACCTAACAACTTGAGATTATAAAGGTTGTAGAAGAGAAGAGAAAGGATAGTATGATAGAAATACAGTAGGAATTAAAGGGACATGAAACCCAAGTTACCAATTTACTTCTGTTAGCATCATTCTCATGTTATTGTTGGTTGAAGAGATATCTAGATAGATGGTGTGCACATGTCTGGGGCACTACATGTCAGGAAATAGTGCTGCCATCTGGTGTTCTTGCTATTGAATGACATTATTGCAAAACTTCTGCCATATAGTGCACACTCCTGACTTACCTTACTGCTTTTTAATAAGATAGATAGAAGTAAATTGGAGAGTTGTTTAAAATTGTATGTTCTATCTGAATCATGAAAAACAAAAGTTGGGTTTTATGTCTTGTGATGGTGATGCTATAATGAAACACTCACTTCACAACCACACGTGTATTATGCCCAGCAGTGAAGGGGTTAATTAGGTAGTTTGTAGGGAGCTTGCAGGGTTAATTTTAGCTTTAGTGTAGAGATCAGCCTCCCACCTGACACATCCCACCCCCTACAAACAGCTCCCTTCCCTCCCCCACCCTACAATTGTCCCTGCCATCTTAAGTTTTTTTTTAAAAAAAAAAGTTTTATTAATTTTTGAGCATATTTACATATGCTGCTGTGTAGGATCCCCCCTTAGCCCCCAACCTCCCTGATCACCCCCAAAACAGCTCTCTAACCCTCCCCCTATGCCTTATTGGGGGCCATCTTGGGTACTGGCAGCTGTCTGCCAGTACCCAGTTTGCAAAAAAAATGTTTTTTTTTTCTCTCTTTAGTGTAGCTTCCCCCCCCCCCCACAGACCAACCCCGCCACCTGATTGATGTCTTTTTTTTAAAAAACTTTTAATCCCCCTTTTTACCCAATTTTATTATACATTTTTCTGTAGTGTAGCGGTTCCCACCCGCTCCCTCCCCATGCACGCGCCCACCCCTTCATCCCGTGCATGCGCGCGCGTCCGTGCGCGCCCCCGGCCATCCCCGCCCACTATCCCGCCCCCCTCCACATCACCAGGGCCATCGATGGCCGCCACCCGCCTCCCAAGTCGGCTCCCACCCACCAACGATACCGGCCATCGATGTCCGGTGCAGAGAGGGCCACAGAGTGGCTCTCTCTGCATCGGATGGCCATGCAAGGTTATTGCAGGATGTCTCCATATCGAGGCATCACTGCAAAAGAGTGGCTCTCTCTGCATCGGATGGCCATGCAAGGTTATTGCAGGATGTCTCCATATCGAGGCATCACTGCAATAACCGGAAAGCAGCTGGAAGTGAACAGGATCGCTTCCAGCTGCTTTCCACACCGAGGACGTGCAGGTTACGTCCTCAGGCGTTAACTGTCTTTTTTTTGAGGACGTACCCTGCACCTCCTCGGTCATTAAGGGGTTAAACAATAACAGTTTTAGTGTAGACTGTCCCTTTAAGGATGGATAGAGAGAGGATAGAGTAAAACAGCATCCTTGATTAGGCTATTTACACACAGATTTTAGGTAAATACATTGAGACCATTCACCGTGTTCTCTTAACCTCTAAACGCCGTTAGGATGTTCTAATAGCGATGGGCTTTAAACACTGTTAGGACGGCATGAAAGGTCCTGCAACCTGCTTTTCTCTTGTTAAGTGTATTCAGTCCACGGGTCATCCATTACTTATGGGATATATTCCCTTCCCAACAGGAAGTTGCAGGAGGATCACCCAAGCAGAGCTGCTATATAGCTCCTCCCCTCACATGTCATATCCAGTCATTCTCTTGCAACTGACATAGTAGGAAGGTGTGAGAGGAGTGTGGAATTTTTATACTTAATTATTTCTTCAATCAAAAGTTTGTTATTTTAAATGGCACCGGAGTGTGCTGTTTTTTTCTCTCAGGCAGTATTTAGAAGAAGAATCTGCCTGCGTTTTCTATGATCTTAGCAGAAGTAACTAAGATCCACTGGCTGTTCTCGCACATTCTGAGGAGTGGGGTAACTTCAGACAGGGAATAGCATGCGGGGTCCCCTGCAGATGAGGTATGTGCAGTAGAATATTTTTCTAAGGAATGGAATTGACTAAGAAAATACTGCTGATACCGATGTAATGTAAGTACAGCCTTAAAAGCAGTAGCGAGTGGTATCAGGCTGATGAATGTATGTACAATAAGTAATTTTCTAAGGAATGGAATTTGACTAAGAAAATACTGTTAATACTGAAGTAATGTATGAGCCTTAACTGCAGTAGAAGCGACTGGTAGCAGGCTTATTAATAACACTACCTAATTTTTAAAGTGCATGTTTAAAACGTTTACTGGCATGTTATTTGTTTTTTGTGAGGTACTTTGGTGATAAATCTTTTGGGGCATGATTTTCCACATGGCTGTCGTTTATTTCTACATAGAAACGGTTAACTGAGGTTTCCCACTGTTGTAATATGAGTGGGAGGGGCCTATTTTAGCGCTTTTTTGCGCAGTAAAAATTCAGTTACAGTCTTCCTGCTTCTTCCTCCTTGATCCAGGACGTCTCTAGAGAGCTCAGGGGTCTTCAAAATTCATTTTGAGGGAGGTAATCAGTCACAGCAGACCTGTGACAGTGTGTTTGACTGTGATAAAAACGTTAATTGTTAAATTGATTATCCGTTTTTGGGTATTAAGGGGTTAATCATCCATTTGCTAGTGGGTGCAATGCTTTGCTAACTTAATACATTTACTGTGAAAATGTGGTTGCTATAACTGATTTGGTTCATTGTTATTTCAACTGTGACGATTTTTTGTGCTTCTTAAAGGCGCAGTAGCGTTTTTTATATTGCTTGTAAACTTATTTGAAAGGATTTTCCAAGCTTGCTAGTCTCATTGCTAGTCTGTTTAAACATGTCTGACACAGATGAATCTGTTTGTTCACTATGTTTGAAGGCCAATGTGGAGCCCCACAGAAATATGTGTACTAAATGTATTGATGTCACTTTGAATAAAAGTCAATTTTTATCTGTAAAAAAATTATCACCAGACAACGAGGGGGAAGTTATGCCGACTAACTCTCCTCACGTGTCAGTACCTTCGCCTCCCGCTTAGGAGGCGCGTGATATTGAGGCGCCAAGTACATCAGAGAGGCCCATACAAATCACTTTGCAAGACATGGCTGCTGTTATGACAGAGGTATTATCTAAATTGCCTGAATTAAGAGGCAAGCGCGATAGCTCTGGGTTAAGGACAGAGCGCGCTGATGATGTGAGAGCCATGTCCGATACTGCGTCACAATTTGCAGAACATGAGGACGGAGAGCTTCATTCTGTGGGTGACAGATCTGATCCAGGGAGACCGGATTCAGAGATTTCTAATTTTTAAATTTAAGCTTGAGAACCTCCGTGTATTGCTAGGGGAGGTATTAGGGGCTCTGAATGATTGTAACACGGTTGCAATTCCAGAGAAAATATGTAGGTTGGATAGATACTTTGCGGTACCGGTGTGTACTGACGTTTTTCCTATACCTAAAAGGCTTACAGAAATTATTAGCAAGGAGTGGGATAGACCCGGTGTGCCCTTTTCCCCTCCTCCGATATTTAGAAAAATGTTTCCAATAGACGCCACCACACGAGACTTATGGCAGACAGTCCCTAAGGTGGAGGGAGCAGTTTCTACTTTAGCTAAACGTACCACTATCCCGGTGGAGGATAGTTGTGCTTTTTCGGATCCAATGGATAAAAAATTAGAAGGTTACCTTAAGAAAATGTTTGTTCAACAAGGTTTTATCTTACAGCCCCTTGCATGCATTGCGCCTGTCACTGCTGCTGCGGCATTCTGGTTTGAGTCTCTGGAAGAGGCCATTCGCACAGCTCCATTGGATGAGATTATGGCCAAGCTTAAAGCACTTAAGCTAGCTAATGCATTTGTTTCTGATGCCGTTGTACATTTAACCAAACTAACGGCTAAGAACTCCGGATTCGCCATCCAGGCGCGCAGAGCGCTATGGCTTAAATCCTGGTCAGCTGACGTGACTTCTAAATCTAAATTGCTTAATATTCCTTTCAAGGGGCAGACCTTATTCGGGCCCGGCTTGAAAGAAATTATTGCTGACATTACTGGAGGTAAGGGTCATACTCTTTCAAACAGTCTAATTTTCATGCCTTTCGTAACTTCAAGGCAGGAGCAGCATCAACTTCCTCCTCTCCAAAACAGGAAGGAACTGTTGCTCGTTACAGACAGGGCTGGAAAGCTAACTAGCCCTGGAACAAGGGCAAGCAGGCCAGAAAGCCTACTTCTGCCCCTAAGACAGCATGAAGAGAGGGCCCCCTATCCGGAAACGGATCTAGTGGGGGGCAGACTATCTCTCTTCGCCCAGGCTTGGGCAAGAGATGTCCAGGATCCCTGGGCGTTGGAGATCATATCTCAGGGATATCTTCTGGACTTCAAAGCTTCTCCTCCACAAGGGAGATTTCATCTTTCAAGGTTATCAGCAAACCAAATAAAGAAAGAGGCATTTCTACGCTGTGTACAAGACCTCTTAGTAATGGGGGTGATCCACCCAGTTCCGTGGACGGAACAAGGGCAAGGGTTTTACTCAAATCTATTTGTGGTTCCCAAGAAAGAGGGAACCTTCAGACCAATCTTGGACCTAAAAATCTTAAACAAATTCCTAAGAGTTCCATCATTCAAAATGGAAACTATTCGAACCATCCTACCCATGATCCAAGAGGGTCAATACATGACCACAGTAGACTTAAAGGATGCCTACCTTCATATACCGATTCACAAAGATCATTATCGGTATCTAAGATTTGCCTTTCTAAACAAGCATTAACAGTTTGTAGCTCTTCCCTTCGGGTTAGCTACGGCCCCGAGAATTTTTACAAAGGTTCTGGGCTCACTCCTAGCGGTGCTAAGACCGCGAGGCATAGCGGTGGCTCCGTACCTAGACGACATTCTGATACAAGCGTCAAGTTTTCAAATTGCCAAGTCTCATACAGAGATAGTTCTGGCATTTCTGAGGTCGCATGGGTGGAAGGTGAACGTGGAAAAGAGTTCTCTATTACCACTCACAAGAGTCTCCTTCCTAGGGACTCTGATAGATTCTGTAGAAATGAAAATTTACCTGACGGAGGCCAGGTTATCAAAACTTGTAAATGCTTGCCGTGTCCTTCATTCCATTCCACGCCCGTCAGTAGCTCAGTGCATGGAAGTAATCGGCTTAATGGTAGCGGCAATGGACATAGTACCATTTGCGCGCCTGCATCTCAGACCTCTGCAATTATGCATGCTAAGTCAGTGGAATGGGGATTACTCAGCTTTGTCTCCTCTACTAAATCTGGATCAAGAGACCAGAGATTCTCTTCTCTGGTGGCTTTCTCGGGTCCATCTGTCCAAGGGGATGACCTTTCGCAGGCCAGATTGGACAATTGTAACAACAGATGCCAGCCTTCTAGGTTGGGGCGCAGTCTGGAACTCCCTGAAGGCTCAGGGATTATGGACTCAGGAGGAGAAACTCCTCCCAATAAATATTCTGGAGTTGAGAGCAATATTCAATGCTCTTCTAGCTTGGCCTCAGTTAGCAACACTGAGGTTCATCAGATTTCAGTCGGACAACATCACGACTGTGGCTTACATCAACCATCAAGGGGGAACCAGGAGTTCCCTAGCGATGTTGGAAGTCTCAAAGATAATTCGCTGGGCAGAGTCTCACTCTTGCCACCTGTCAGCGATCTACATCCCAGGCGTGGAGAACTGGGAGGCGGATTTTCTAAGTCGCCAGACTTTTCATCCGGGGGAGTGGGAACTTCATCCGGAGGTCTTCGCTCAACTGATTTATCGTTGGGGCAAACCAGATCTGGATCTCATGGCGTCTCGCCAGAACGCCAAGCTTCCTTGTTACGGATCCAGGTCCAGGGACCCGGGAGCGGCGCTGATAGATGCTCTGACAGCCCCTTGGGTCTTCAACATGGCTTATGTGTTTCCACCATTTCCGATGCTACCTCGACTGATTGCCAAGATCAAACAGGAGAGAGCATCGGTGATTCTGATAGCGCCTGCGTGGCCACGCAGGACCTGGTATGCAGACCTAGTGGACATGTCGTCCTGTCCACCATGGTCTCTACCTCTGAGGCAGGACCTTCTAATACAAGGTCCTTTCAAACATCCAAATCTAATTTCTCTGAGGCTGACTGCATGGAGATTGAACGCTTGATCCTATCAAAGCGTGGCTTCTCGGAGTCAGTTATTGATACCTTAATACAGGCACGGAAGCCTGTTACCAGAAAAATTTACCATAAGATATGGCGTAAATATTTATATTGGTGCGAATCCAAGGGTTACTCATGGAGTAAAGTTAGGATTCCTAGGATATTGTCCTTTCTACAAGAGGGTTTAGAAAAGGGCTTATCTGCTTGTTCGTTAAAGGAACAGATTTCTGCTCTGTCTATTCTCTTACACAAACGTCTGGCAGAAGTTCCAGACGTCCAGGCTTTTTGTCAGGCTTTGGCTAGGATTAAGCCTGTGTTTAAGACTGTTGCTCCTCCGTGGAGCTTAAACTTGGTTCTTAAAGTTCTTCAAGGGGTTCCGTTTGAACCCCTTCATTCCATTGATATTAAGCTTTTATCTTGGAAAGTTCTGTTTTTGATGGCTATTTCCTCGGCTTGAAGAGTCTCTGAGTTATCGGCCTTACATTGTGATTCTCCTTATCTGATTTTCCATTCAGACAAGGTAGTTCTGCGTACTCAACCTGGGTTTTTACCTAAGGTAGTTTCTAACAGGAATATCAATCAGGAGATTGTTGTTCCATCATTATGTCCTAATCCTTCTTCAAAGAAGGAACGACTTTTGCATAATCTGGACGTAGTCCGTGCCCTGAAGTTCTATTTACAGGCAACTAAAGATTTTCGTCAAACTTCTTCCCTGTTTGTCCTGTACTCTGGTCAGAGGAGAGGTCAAAAAGCTTCGGCAACCTCTCTCTCCTTTTGGCTTTGTAGCATAATACGTTTAGCCTATGAGACTGCTGGACAGCAGCCCCCTGAAAGAATTACAGCTCATTCCACTAGAGCTGTGGCTTCCACCTGGGCCTTTAAGAATGAGGCCTCTGTTGAACAGATTTGCAAGGCTGCAACTTGGTCTTCGCTTCACACTTTTTCAAAATTTTACAAATTTGACACTTTTGCTTCTTCGGAGGCTGTTTTTGGGAGAAAGGTTCTACAGGCAGTGGTTCCTTCCGTTTAAGTTCCTGCCTTGTCCCTCCCATCATCCGTGTACTTTGGCTTTGGTATTGGTATCCCATAAGTAATGGATGACCCGTGGACTGAATACACTTAACAAGAGAAAACATAATTTATGCTTACCTGATAAATTTGTAGTGTATTCAGTCCATGGCCCGCCCTGTCTTTTTAAGGCAGATCTAAATTTTAATTAAAACTCCAGTCACCACTGCACCCTATGGTTTCTCCTTTCTTGTCTTGTTTCGGTCGAATGACTGGATATGACATGTGAGGGAAGGAGTTATATAGCAGCTCTGCTTGGGTGATCCTCTTGCAACTTCCTGTTGGGAAGGGAATATATCCCATAAGTAATGGATGACCCGTGGACTGAATACACTACAAGAGAAATAAATTTATCAGGTAAGCATAAATTATGTTTTTTTGCCCAATTAAAAATTGGACTGGGTGGTGCCTAGCAGCGTAGACAGTCCCCCATGATCCGACCCTGGTCTTAAAATCACGAGATCGCATCAACAATCGCAGCTCTTGCACCCCTGTGGCCTTACAATAAAATAACATCAACGGCAAAGCTTTCAGAATACACAATATTCTATGCAGCAATTTTTCTTTAGAGGGCAAACTTTTCCTACTACTTGTTTTATTTTGAGGAGCCTATCTAGCAGGTAGATCAGGAGTTGTGCGTTTGTGTTTTAACGCTGAAACAAATGGTAATTTCAGCGTTAAAACAGCAACGCAGCCATTACAAGTCTTGTCAGTGTAGCTATACCGCAAGCCTTTTAGCCTGTAACACAACGTCAGTCCCGCACTTGTAAAAATGACGTTTTTTCATGGGATTCCCATAACGCTGCCATTACGAGTGTTACGGTGAGGCTAAAAAGCTTGCATTACAGCTTATAACGACAAGTTCTGTACCGCCATCTGAGAGCAGTAGCAACAAAACTGTTACATAAAACTCATAACTAAAGTGTTACAAAGTTCACTAACACCCATAAACTACCTATTAACCCCTAAACCGAGGCCCTCCCGCATCTCAAATACTATATGAAAGTTATTAACCCCTAATCTGCCGCTCAAGACATCGCCGCCACTAATAAAATTTATTAACCCCTATTCCACCGCTCCCCGACATCGTCACCACTATAATAAAGTTATTAACAACTAAACCACCGCCCTCCTGCATCTCAAACACTATTTAAATATTATTAACCCCTAATCTGCCGTCCGCCCACATCACCCCCACTATACTAAAGTTATTAACCCCTATTCTGCCGCTCCTCGACACCACCGCCACTATAATAAACCTATTAACCCCTAAACTGCAAGCCCCCCCACAACGAAATATACTAAATTAAATTTTTAACCCCTAAACCAAAAGCCCCCCACACCGCAATAAACTAATTTAAACTAGTAACCCCTAAACCTAATGCCCCCCCTAACTTTATATTAAAATTACAATTTCCTTATTTTAAATTAAAACTTACCTGTTAAATTAAAAAAAAAACTAAGTTTAAACTAACAATTAAACTAATATAACTATTAAACTAAAATTAAACTAACTACCAATTAAAGAAAACTAAAATACACATTAAAAAAATCCTAACACTAAGTATCTAATAACAAAAAATAAAAAATACTAAATTACGAAAAATAACAAACGATATTATCAAAATATATATAAAAAAGAATTACACCTAATCTAATAGCCCTATAAAAATAAGAAAAGCCCACCCAAAATAAAAATAAAACCCTAGCCTACAATAAACTACCAACAGCCCTTAAAAGGGCCTTTTGTAGGGCATTGCCCTAAGTTAAACAGCTCTTTACTGGTAAAAAAAAAATACAAAGACCCCAACAACATAAAACCCACTACTCAACCAACCCCCCAAAATAAAAAAACCTAACCCTAACAAAAACCTAAGCTACCCATTGCCCTGAAAAGGGCATTTAGCTCTTTTAAGAAAATCCCAAACCCGCCTGGATGAAGATGGAGCCGCCGGGATGAAGCGGGACTTCAGCAACTGTGAGTCCCTAAAGGGGAGTTAGTGTTAGTGTTTGGGAGAAAAAGAATTTATTGACAAAGATATTAAAAGTTTATTTAATCAGTTTGAAAGATTACTTATGATGGATTTACGTTTAATGTGGGATGTTGTAGCCTTTGAACATTATGTCCAATCAAAAAGAATCCCTAGAGGTTTAAGGATAAAAAAAGTTTCCTTCCTTTGATTTAAATGATGATCATTTGACAACTGAGTGGAAGGATCCCCTTACCACCTGTTCCCTAACAATTATGGACATTCTAATAAGAAGTAAAAATTCTAAAAGGGATTCCTTTAAAGGGACAGATCCATAATATCAAGCAGGAATTAAAGAATCATAAACAGGAGGAGGAGTACTCTGATTTAAAATCAAATATGAAGAAGAAAATACGAAAATCTGACAGTGAACTGGCTTCACTTAAAGGCAGGAAATTTAACAGGGATCAAGAGGACTATTTAAAAAATAAAGTGTATGACTGGTCTAGATTCATTAGGCGGCCTCGCAGATTCTCTGTAAACCAACAAAGGGATTATGATTCAAGTGTAAATAAAGATAGCGAAGGAGAGAGCCTAAAACTCAATAAAAACAAAAATAACAATAAAAACAAGAATAAAGCACATATGGCCAGCATATCAACACCGACAGTGGAACCTAAATCCACTTTGAAGAATAAACATAAGAACAAAAGCAAAAAAGTGGTGTTTTCTTCCACTGAACTAGATACCTCTGATCAAGATTCAGTTTCTTCAGACGAGAGCTCCTCCTCTTCCTCCTCTTCTTCTTCTCCCTCTCCCCTTCCCTCTTTCTCATTACAGGATTCATCATGTGAGAGTCGTGAGAAAAAAGAAAGTGATGTCCGTACAAAGGTGAAAAATCAAGAGATCCCTTTAGGAAAAGAAAAAGGACGCGCAGAGCTGGATCCAGGAGAAGGAAGAAGAGCTTCAAAGCGGGGATTAAAGAAGAATTAGCGCTCAGTGTGATTAATCTGACTTTCAACTCACTAATGACCACATTAGTGTTTTATCTAAGGGTTTGGGTTTTGCTCCTACACACACCTTTTCAGTGTTTAACACATTGTTGGATGTGAATAGATTTGTAAGGAAGCTTACATTGCATAGGCATTTTTTCAATACTACTGAAATAAGTGATGTAGATGATGAAGTATCAAATGAGGTTACAGAGGATAGTGTTAATCTATCTGATACCAACACTAATTTGTTAAGCACAAATCCAGATTTAAATTTTTATTTTAAAGATACATGTGCTCTGGAACAATTAAGAATGTTGGAAACAAATAGTGATGGGATTGATGATTTTGATGTTCCAAAACCAAAAAGAATAAGATCAAAATTTTACCCTACCCAATCGAGGGGCACATGTATTATTTCAAAAACAAGTTGAAAGAGAAATTGTTGAACTAGGTAAACAAATTACACTAACTAACCAAAGTGACAATCTCACAAGCAGACAAAAAGCAGCCATTAAGCAACTAGAAAGCCAACATGATCTGGTTATTCGCACATCAGACAAAGGTGGGAACGGTGTAGTGATGAGCAAAACACAATATATTGAAGAAGCCTATAGGCAATTAAATGATGGCATCACATATAGGAAATTATCCTCTAACCCTGAGAAAGAATTTTCCAAAAAGCTTGATAGATTACTTGAGGATGCGCTTGCATTAGGCTTCATAACTAAAGAAGATTCTGTATCTTTAATACCTCAACATCCTGTGACACCGGTCTTTCACCACCTACCTAAATTACATAAGAACCCAGTCAAACCACCAGGTCGCCCAATAATTTCTGGGATTGGTTCATTATTTGAACCATTATCTGAGTGGGTCGACTCAGTTTTGCAACCCTTGGTTCAGAGCATTAGTAGCTACTTAAGGGATTCATCTCATCTTTTAACAATTATTGACAATATCAAATGGGATGAAGATCATAGGTTGGTGGTGATTGACGCGGTGTCATTGTATTCATGCATACTTCATGCCTTGGGTATACAAGCGATATGTTTTTTTCTAGACAATTATACGAATTATTCAAGAGAGTTCAAAATGTTTTTCTGTGAGACTGTTGAGTTCCTACTTTCCCACAATTACTTCATGTTTAATGGAGAATATTTCTTACAGGTATGTGGTACCGCGATGGGGGCGAAGTTTGCGCCCTCATTCGCCAATTTATTTGTGGGATGGTGGGAACTCGGCAGTCTCTACAGTAGCAGTAATCCATTCTTGGAAAACATCTGTATGTATATGCGATACATTGATGATCTCATTTTTGTGGTCAAAGGTGACTTTGTTTTTGAAGATTTCCTTGATTTTGTAAACAGCAATGATTTGCATTTGAAGTTTACAGGAGAAATTCAGGACAAAGAAGTCCATTTTTTGGATCTCACCTTATATGGTTCAATTGAACAAAATGGGATCATCACAGATACATACAGAAAACAGACATCTGGCAATACGATCCTACATGCAACGTCTTGTCACCCTAAACATTTAATAAAATCAATTCCCAAGAGCCAGTTTCTTAGGCTTCGCAGAAATTCCAATTCAGATGATTTATTCAATCTTCAGGCTAACAAATTGATGGATGGATTGAGTGCCAGGGGTTACGACCCCGATTTATTGCAGCAGTCATTGGATGATGTCAAAAAGAATTATAATCCTTTGCGTGGAAAAGAGAACAATCGTGTTAAGAAAGCAATATTTGATAAGGACATGGTAGTTTTCTCCACTGAATTCTCTTTGCAATTCAATGATTTATGCAACATTATTAAAAAGAATCTATCAATACTTGAAGGTGATGATACTCTAGTAGGCATCGTTGACAAGGTTAAATTTGTGTCCAAGAAGGCAACTACACTTGCCAAAAAACTTTCCTCCAGTATGAACAATAGCCACATAAGAGAAACAGGGACTCAGTGGCTTACTAAGAAAGGCACTTACAAATGCCTATCAAAAAATTGTCTCACATACCAACAGATTTCCATGGGGGTAGATTTTACTAGCCATTCAACCAAACAAAACTTTAAGATTAACCATTATGCAAACTGTGGTACGACTTTTGTAGTCTACCTCATAGAGTCTACTCTGTATTTTGAACAGTATGTGGGTCAGACCTCACGTGCCCTAAGATCTAGGATAGCGGAACACAAAAGAGACATCAAAAACTACAACAAGGATTCCAGTGTAGACAGGCACTTTAACTGTTTGCATTTTACAGATCAACCTAGGTTTACTGTAAAAGTGATAGATCTAGCAAAAAGGCCCATTCGAGGTGGAAATATTTACACTATACTTTCCAAGAAAGAACTATATTGGATCTGGAAACTTAATACGAGGGTACCCCATGGTCTCAATAAAGAATGGGACATTAGCTATTTTGTGGAATAATCTTGATTGTGTTTGGTTTTTTTTTGAATGGTTAATGATATGCATTATATTATTTTTTGCATGCATGTCATTATTCTGGTCTATTCATAGGCACACTAACACTTTATATTTATATATTCACATATTTATAATTACATTCATGTCTGTATATGTTTTCACATTAACATAATATTTATGTATTTGTTCTAAATTGTGATATATTTTTTCTTATAGGAGGGTTAAGTGTGTTCAACAGTCAAGTTTTATATGATTCAATGGACTCTTGAATTGATCTAGTCACAATGGTTTACATAATATATTAAAAACATTACATATTTGTGAGAATTTACATCTTTAGGTTTTTCATTGTGATTTATTGTGTATCATCTAACTAAGATAGGAACATTGAACTTTCAGATAAATTCAAATTAGTTAATATTAAGATATGGACATTGGTCCAGAAAATGTTTGAGGCTAATTTCAGAATTGTGTACCAATATTTTTCGTTATTGGTGTATTTATTTATTTTTATTATCAGTGTATTTTTTTTTTTTCACCAATAATGAGAGTTTGTAATGTTTTTTCATTTCACACATTGTTTGTTCTTAATTTTATTTTATGTTACATTGTTACACTATTCTTCACTCCTTTGTAGTGCACATCTTGGGCGCGATCCGATATAGATCGTAGTTTGCGGCGCAAGCGAGGGAACCCCCACCGCCCGCAGTTTCAGCTCGCAACTCGAGCTACCCTATATACGGCGCCGTCAGAGGCTAAAGTGCCGTAAGTCTGACAAACCAGCGATGTCCAGAAATCTGCGTAAGCACAAATTTCTGGAGTCGCCAGTGACTTACGGCACTTTAGAAACTGCCAGCGCCTACAAAACCTGACTAAGTTATTAAATCTCCCGTACTGTCTAACACGCCTCCCAAACATAGCCCGACACGTCTAACCCTCTATCCGCTATCCCCCCTCACTATCCTAACAATAAAAAATGTATTAACCCCTAAACCGCCGCTTCCGGACCCCCCCGCCACCTAATAAAGTTATTAACCCCTAAACCGCCGCTCCCGGACCCCGCCGCCAGCTATATTAAATCTATAACCCCCTAATGTGAGCCCCTACCCCGCCGCCAGCTACCTTACCTACCCACTAAAGTGAGCCCCTTACACCGCCGCCAGCTACATTACCTACCCCCTAAAGTGAGCCCCTACCCCGCCGCCATCTACCTTACCTACCCCCTAAAGTGAGCACCTACCCCGCCGCCATCTACCTTACCTACCCCCTAAAGTGAGCCCCTTACACCGCCGCCATCTATTTTAAAAATATTAACCCCTAATTTAATCCCCCTACACCGCCGCCAGCTATATTAACCCTAATTATATTAGGGTTAATATAGTTATTATATTATAGATATTAACTATATCAACCCTAATTATATTAGGGTTAATATAGTTAATATCATTATTATATTATATTTTATATATATATATATATATATATATATATTAAGTATAATAACCCTATCTAACTCTAACATCCCTAACTAAATTCTTATTAAAATAGATCTAATTAATATTAATATTATTAATTAAAATATTCCTATTTAAATATAAATACTTACCTATAAAATAAACCCTAAGATAGCTACAATGTAATTAATAATTACATTGTAGCTATTTTAGGGTTTATATTTATTTTACAGGTAACTTGGTATTTATTTTAACTAGGTACAATAGCTATTAAATAGTTAATAACTATTTAATAGCTACCTAGTTAAAATAACGACCAATTTACCTGTAAAATAAATCCTAACCTAAGTTACAAATACACCTACACTATCAATAAATTAAATAAACTACAAATATCTAAACTGAAATACAATAAAATAAACTAAACTAAGTTACAAAAAAAACAAACACTAAATTACAAAAAATAAAAAAAATATTACAAGATTTTTTAAGCTAATTACACCAATTCTAAGCCCCCTAATAAAATAATAAAGCCCCCAAAATAAAAAAATTTCCCTGCCCTATTCTAAATTTAAAAAGTTCACAGCTCTTTTACCTTACCAGCCCTTAAAAGGGCCTTTTGCGGGGCATGCCCCAAAGAAAACAGCTCTTTTGCCTGTAAAAAAAAACACAATACCACCCCCAACATTACAACCCACCACCCACATACCCCTATTCTAAACCCACCCAAACCCCCCTTAAAAAAAAACTAACACTACCCCCGTGAAGATCTCCCTATCTTGTCTTCACCCAGCCGGGCCGAACTCTTCATCCGATCTGGGCGATGTCCAATCAAGCGGCAGAGAAGTCTTCTTCCATCCGGGCGATGTCTTCAATCAAGCGGCAGTGAAGTCTTCTTCCATCCGGCGATGTCTTCAATCAAGCGGCAGTGAAGTCTTCTTCCATCCGGCGATGTCTTCAAGCAAAGCGGCATCTTCAATCTTCTTTCTTCGCTCCTCCGCCACGGAGCATCCATCCGGCACGAAGACTAAACGAGGAATGAGGTACCTTTAAATGACGTCATCCAAGATGGCGTCCGTCGAATTGAACTTGAATCTGATTGGCTGATTCAATCAGCCAATCAGATTTTTCTAGCTTAATTCCGATTGGCTTATAGAATCCTATCAGCCAATCGGAATTTGACGGACGCCATCTTGTATTACGTCATTTAAAGGTACCTCATTCCTCGTTTAGTCTTCGTGCCGGATGGATGCTCCGTGGCGGAGGAGCGAAGAAAGAAGATTGAAGATGCCGCTTTGCTTTAAGACATCGCCGGATGGAAGAAGACTTCACTGCCGCTTGATTGAAGACATCGCCGGATGGAAGAAGACTTCACTGCCGCTTGATTGAAGACATCGCCCGGATGGAAGAAGACTTCTCTGCCGCTTGATTGGACATCGCCCGGATCGGATGAATGAGTTCGGCCCGGCTGGGTGAAGACAAGGTAGGGAGATCTTCAGGGGGGTAGTGTTAGGTTTTTTTAAGGGGGTGGGTTTAGAATAGGGGTATGTGGGTGGTGGGTTGTAATGTTGGGGGGTGGTATTGTGTTTTTTTTTTTACAGGCAAAAGAGCTGCTTTCTTTGGGGCATGCCCCGCAAAAGGCCCTTTTAAGGGCTGTTAAGGTAAAAGAGCTGTGAACTTTTTTAATTTAGAATAGGGCAGGGAATTTTTTTTATTTTGGGGGGCTTTATTATTTTATTAGGGGGCTTAGAATAGGTGTAATTAGCTTAAAATATCTTGTAATATTTTTTTTATTTTTTGTAATTTAGTGTTTGTTTTTTTGTAACTTAGTTTAGTTTATTGTATTTTAGTTTAGATATTTGTAGTTTATTTAATTTATTGATAGTGTAGGTGTATTTGTAACTTAGGTTAGGATTTATTTTACAGGTAAATTGGTAATTATTTTAACTAGGTAGCTATTAAAAAGTTATTAACTATTTAATAGCTATTGTACCTAGTTAAAATAAATACCAAGTTACCTGTAAAATGAATATAAACCCTAAAATAGCTACAATGTAATTATTAATTACATTGTAGCTATCTTAGGGTTTATTTTATAGGTAAGTATTTATATTTAAATAGGAATATTTTAATTAATAATATTAATATTAATTAGATCTATTTTAATAAGAATTTAGTTAGGGATGTTAGAGTTAGATAGGGTTATTATACTTATATATATATATATATATATATATATATATATATATATATATATATATATATATATATATAATATAATAACGATATTAACCCTAATATAATTAGGGTTAATATAGTTAATATAGTTGGCGGCGGTGTAGGGGGATTAAATTAGGGGTTAATATTTTTAAAATAGATGACAGCGGTGTAAGGAGCTCACTTTAGGGGGTAGGTAAGGTAGATGGCGGCGGGGTAGGGGCTCAGTTTAGGGGGTAGGTAAGGTAGATGGCGGCGGGGTAGGTGCTCACTTTAGGGGGTAGGTAAGGTAGATGGCGGCGGGGTAGGTGCTCACTTTAGGGGGTAGGTAAGATAGATGGCGGGGTAGGGGCTCACTTTAGGGGTAGGTAAGGTAGATGGCGGCGGTGTAAGGGATTCACATTAGGGGGTTTGTAATGTAGCTTGCGACGGTGTAGGGGGATCACATTAGGGGGTTATACTTTTATTGTAGGTGGCGGCGGGGTCCGTGTGCGGCGGTTTAGGGGTTAAATAATTTATTAGGGATTGCGGCGGGGGATCGCGGTTGACAGGTAGATAGACATTGCGCATGCATTAGGTGTTAGGTTTATTTTGCAGCTAGTTTAGGGGCTTATAGAAGAAGATTTCTGCCCTGAGGTTAATGATCTTAGCAGTTGTAACTAAGATCCACGCTGGTTCCCACAAGACTTCTGAAGGTAACCATGAGACATCTTCAGTGTGGAGACCGGTTTCATGCTACAAGCAGCATTAAGGTATGTGCAGCCTTTTATTTCTGAGGAGACATGATATATCAGATCTGGCTGACATTTCTTTCCCTGTTTGTGAATGGGATAAGCAGTAATCCTATTTTACAGAAGGGTGTTACTGGAGTCCCTGGTTTTTATTTATACATAGCTGACATTATATGGGCATTATGTGACACTATGGGAGACACAAAGAAAAACGATGCATAACGTTTTTATTTTTTGGCATTAACCTGTTTATTACTGGTGTGTTTGAGGGGTTATACTGTGTATTGATGACTTAGGTGTAAAACCGCTTTCCCATGCGGTTGTGTCTGGGCCTACTTCGGCATCGACCTTAAGGGGCGGGGCCTATTTTTGCACGCTCAGATGCGCACTTCCTTTAGACTAGGCAGCAGCAAGCAGTAACTCCGGTGGCTCCTGGACTGTGCAATCTGGTCTGGAGTGTTGGAAAGTTTTTTCGAAGTACCCTGGGGGCAGGTAGGCGCACACCAGAGCTGTGGCGAGGTGCAGAGGGTATTTTTGACTATAAGTTGACAAAGTTGTTGATGTAAGTACTTTAAAGCCTTATTTCTCCCCTTTCTACTGGGGTGCAGTCACTTTTGGATAAACCAACGATTTTTAGTTAAATTTGAAGTTAATTTAACGTTATTTAAGCAGTTTGTGAAAGATTGTTCACTTTTTCTTTTCTTAAAGGCGCAGTACACGTTTTTTCAAAAGTTTATTTAAGCAATAAATAAGTGTTTAAACGACTTTTTGTGGTTATTACTAGTCTGTTCAAACATGTCTGACATTGAGGAATCTGAATCTCATTGTGTAACCCCCTCTAACATTGTGTAACTCTTGTACTGAAAGAGCCTTACATTGTAAAGACCATATATTAGGTCAAGAAAGTGTGCCTAAGGATGATTCTCAGTCTGAAGAGAATCAGGATATGCCATCCAATTCTCCCCAAGTGTCACAACCTTTAACGCCCACACAAGCGACGCGAAGTACCTCTAGTGCGTCTAATTCTTTTACTCTGCAGGAGATGGCTGCAGTTATGTCAACTACCCTTACTGAGGTATTATCTAAATTACCAGTGTTGCAGGGTAAGCATAGTAGGTCAGGTATTAGTGTAAATACTGAATCCTCTGATGCTTTATTAGCTATTTCCGATGTACCCTCACAGTATTGGTATCCCACAAGTAATGGATGAACCCGTGGACTGGATACACCTTTACAAGAGAAAACAAAATTTATGCTTACCTGATAAATTTATTTCTCTTGTGGTGTATCCAGTCCACGGCCCGCCCTGTCATTTTAAGGCAGGTGTTTTTTATTTTTAAACTACAGTCACCACTGCACCCTATAGTTTCTCCTTTCTCTTGCTTGTCTTCGGTCGAATGACTGGGAGTGGCAGTTAGGGGAGGAGCTATATAGACAGCTCTGCTGTGGGTGATCCTCTTGCAGCTTCCTGTTGGGAAAGAGAATATCCCACAAGTAATGGATGAATCCGTGGACTGGATACACCTTACAAGAGAAATAAATTTATAAGGTAAGCATAAATTTTGTTTTCTGCCCACCTGCCTACCAGTATATAAAGAACTGCAGCAATATGCTGCTCATACTAAATCTTCACATACAGCATGAACAGCAGATTTTTCATTGGAATATCCTTGCTTTGTGTGTGCTGTAACTTTGCAAACAACTTTTCGAAGTATTTCTAACAGATTTATGGCTATTTCTAATAATAATTATTTTTTATTTTGCCTTAAAGGGACATGAAACCCCAAAAATTTATTTCATGATTCAGATAGAGAATACAATTTTAAACAACTTTCTAATTTACTTCTATTATCTAATTTGTTTCATTATCTTGGTATCATTTGTTGAAAGAGCAGCAATGCACTACTGCTTTCTAACTGAACACATGGGTGAGCCAATGACAATCGTTATATATCAGCAGCCACCAATCATCAGCTAGAATCTAGGTTCTCTGCTGCTCCTGAGCTTACCTAGATAAACCTTTCAGCAAAGGATAACAAGAGAAGGAAGCAGATTAAATAATAGAAGTAAACTGGAAAGTTGTGTAAAATTGTATGCTCTGTCTAAATCATTAAAGAAAATGTTTGGCTTTCATGTCCCTTTAAGTAAATAATAGATTTGTTATAAGAGTGCTCCTATATATAAAAAAAAAATAATATAATAAAATATCTGGATTTGCATAGATATTTGTGTGTTTGTTTTTTTTTACAAATATATCCAGCACTGAAAAAAGCTGAATGTCACGGAGTGTGACCATTTTGTTAGTGCTCAAGACATTTGCATGTGCCTGAGCCTACCTTATTATTATTATCGGTTATTTGTAGAGCGCCAACAGATTCTGCAGCGCTAACTTAGTATGCTCTTATTAAAAATAGTTATATTTTCACAAAAAATACCCAGATTTTTTTTAATTGTATACTCTGAAGCATTGTTTCTCAACCGCGGAGCTTAAGTACCCCCAACAGGCCAGGTTTTCATTATAGCTGAACCAGTGCACAGGTGAAATAATCTTCTTATGGGTGAAAGCCGGTTAGTAACCATGGTGTTACTGATCAGCTGATTACTTCACCGGTGCACTGGTTCAGCTATAATGAAAACCTGGCCTGTTGGAAGTACTTGAGGACTTCACAATTTAGACAGAACATGCAATTTTGAACTTTTAAATTGACTTCTATTATCTAATTTTTAATTCATTCTCTTCCTTTGTTTAAAAGCATTTGATAGGCTTAGGAGTAGCAATGCTCTACTGGGAGCTAGCATCTGATTGGTGGTTGCACGCTTGCACCTATTTGTCTCTTATCATTGTCATACCAGATGCGTTCAACTAGCTCCCAGCAGTTCATTGCTGCTCCCTCAATAAAGGATATCAAGAAAATGAAGTTTTATGTCCCTTTAATCTGAAACAAACTGGAGAACTCACCACACACCCACAAAAAATAACAGATAGCTTTGCAAAGTACTATGAGAAACTGTACGATGGGAACAAATTAGGATTAGGTGATATAACCACTAAGACGAGAAATTTTTTAGAAAAAGCGAAACTGCCAAAAATCACTGAGGATGACTTAGACAGTCTTAATAAAAAAATAAATAGCTCAGAGGTTTTGAAGGTAATTATGGATTTAAAATCTGGTAAGGCTGCAGGCCCTGACGGACTGACAGGGGAGTATTATAAACTTTTTAAAACAGAGCTAGTACCCCATTTAGTCAACTTCTGTAACGGGATAATGGATGGATGGGAGATACCTAGGGAGACACTCAAGGCAAAAATTATAGTGATTCCAAAAGGGGGGAAAAACAACAAGTTTTGTCAGAACTACAGGCCGATTTCCCTATTAAACCATGATATCAAAATTTTTACAAAAATAATGGCAAATAGATTAAAGGTGATTCTACCCACATTGATCCACCAAGATCAGGTGGGTTTTATACAAAATAGGGAAGCCCCAGATAACGTTAGAAGAGCTATCACTTTGATAGATTATGTGAGCGCAATGGGGACTCCAGCTCTATTCCTGTCACTAGACGCAGAAAAAGCGTTTGACAGGGTAGACTGGAGTTTCATGTTTAAAGTACTGACGGATATGGGGTTCAAGGGGACTTTTGTACAAGCTCTTAGGGGCATTTATTCTGGCCCAACAGCGGTTGTAGGGGCGGCGGGTCACACTTCCAGGCAAATAACAATCCTAAATGGGACACGGCAGGGTTGCCCATTGTCGCCATTGTTGTTCGCCCTTTGCATAGAGCCACTGGCCTCTTATATTAGGAACGAGACAGACATAGCGGGGATAAGGGTGGCAGAATCAGAATATAAATTAATGTTGTTTGCGGATGACGTACTACTAACTTTGTCCAGACCCTTACATTCACTCCCACACTTATACAAAACCTTAGAAGAGTTTTCTTCAATTTCGGGGTACAAGATTAACACAACCAAGTGCGAAGCACTGCATATTTGTCTACCAGCACACACGAAAAAGACAATTGAATTAAACTTTGATATTGCGGGGGAGAAAAAACATATCACCTATCTAGGGGTCAAATTGAGCGATAGCTTATCAGACTTATACAAGTTAAACTACCTCCCAATTTACAGAACCATTAGAGGGGACCTGGTAAAATGGAAAAAAGGGAACTTTTCATGGTATGGCAGATTGATGGCAATCAAGATGAACCTTCTCCCAAGATTAATGTATCTTTTCCGAGCTTTACCCATTGGGGTCCCAAATAAAGACCTGGAGACCTTACAAGATGACTTAGTAAAATTCTTAAGGGGGGACGGTAAGACTAGGATAGCGGCACAGGTGTTAAAACAACACAGACACTTGGGGGGAGTGGGGGTTCCAAACCTGGCTGAATACTATAGGGCCTCTAGGCTAGCTCAGTTGGTTGTAATGGGGAAGAGTGACAATGAACTAATTTGGCCTAAGATAGAGGCAGAAATAGCAGGAAATGACAGAGCAGCAGATATCATATGGGATGAAGAGAGGCTTCTGAAAGCTAAAGAATATAAATCACCGGTCACAAGGGAGGCATTAAGCTTATGGGTGAAGACCATGAGAGGTGTACAGCTATGTAGACCAGGGTCATTGCTGAAACCCATTAAATTTCTGATACCTAGAGACTTGAGGAAGTCTGTGAGAAAATGGGAAAACAAAGGTTTGTACAGAGTGGCTGATTTCCTACAGAATTCAAAACTACTTACATATAATCAGATCAGAGACAAATTAGAGCCAGAACCCCTTCATTGGTACTTATACTTACAGGTTAGTTCATCCATACACACTTACATGTCAACACAACGGTATTCACCACCTACTGATTTGGAGAGAATGTTAGGGGCCCCATTCAGGGGGAAAAAACTGATCTCCCGAATTTACCTACTACTGCAAGGAGCGAGGGGTCGGACTAAATCACCCCTAATGGAGAAATGGGAAAGGGATATTGGCGAAGTTAGAGAGAAGGATGAATGGGAGGTCTTATTGAGGGATGCAGGAAAGGGTTTAATCAGCGCTGACCTTAGAGAGAATACTATCAAGGTGTCATTTAGATGGTATCTTACACCTACTAGAACGGCGCACTATGCGCCAACATTTGATGGTAACTGCTATAGAGGATGTCGGGAGAAAGGGACATTTAGACACATGTGGTGGGACTGCCCCAGGGTCCAGTCACTTTGGGTTAAATTGTCAACAATGGTGAGCCAGCTTCTGAATGAAAGAGTTACACTTACAATATCACAAGCATTGCTACATGATAGGGTGAAACCCTTCAACAATTCAATCAATAGCTTCATTAGAATCCTTTGCACGTGCCTGAGAATATGTGTCGCAAGACACTGGAAAGCAGGGACACCCACATGGCAGGAAGTGACAGATAAAATAGCAGACACCTTCCACTTATCAGAGGTGGCAGCATGGTCACAAGGTCAGCTGGAGCAGTTTAACAAGATATGGTTTTATTGGATGTTAGGGAAGGGCGAAGTACAGAACCTATGAGTACAGGGTGGACTATGAGAGGACAAGTGGTAGAGATTGCGAGATGTGGAGAAAGTTGGTAGTATAGGTAAAGGTGACATTTCCCGTTTAGTAAGGGGCAGTTATGAGGAAGGTCAGAGAAACATAATAATCCTCTGGAGGGGGGGAGACATGTTGTAACAGCCTGGAAGAAGGGGGGTGGGGGGTTGAGTTTTATAGGTCGGGGAGTTAAATTTCTTAATATATGTTTGTAAACGCCCAAAATGGCAGAATGCAGAGGGGCCTGGCCTAGGCCACTGATGTACAGTTTCTTTTTCTTGTTTCACACTGTTTACATGACAGAAGTCACGGATTTGTACCAAAAAGATTTTATCTTGTTCATGTAAATCAATAGAACTCTGTATTATTGCTTAAAATCAATAAAAAATTATTTCAAATAATCTGAAACAAACTTTTAATCTTGACTTCCATGTATTTTAGAGGGGAGCCCAAAATCACACACACGTACATATATACACATTGTAAGGAAATCCCAGAGGCAGACCTTTTTTTTTTACTTTCTGCAATGAGATTTTTTTAGTGAAAATGTTTCTGTAAATCATTTTTAAATAAAATTCAATTTTAAATTAGGCAGTTACACTAAAGCACCAGTATGATTGCAATGTGTTGGTTAACTGGAGAATAAAGCCATTTTTAAAGTTTTATAATATAGTGCAGTAGTTGAAAATTGCATTGCAAATTAGCTGCAGACAAAAAAAGAAATTGTAAAATGTCTCTTGAATAAATTGGTTTCCTTTTCTCTTTTCGTCTAACATAGAAGTGTAGTATTAAAAAAAAGGTGCATTGCTCATACTAACGTCTTACATTAAAAAAACAGCTTTGCAGACTGGGAAAGGCTAGGGGGGCGGGTTTTTGAAAAATCCCTGAGAGCCAGTTAACAATCAATACACTGCTGCTTTGCAGCCCTACTGCATATTTGACTGTTCACTTCAAACAGCACTTTGCTCTGAATGCACTGTGTTAAGAAAAACATACACAATGCAGCCAGAGCACAGCTCTGAAAAGAACAGCCTAATGTGGAGCAGTGCTGCAAAGTTAAATCGCTGACAGTTCCTTCATGTGTCCCATTCTTTCTGCGGACATGCTGCATTTTCTGCGATGACATCTCAGATCACTGTATGTTCTGCCTTGGGGAAGGAGATGTATGGAAATATAGGACATCTGACACTTGCTCACTACTATAGGAAGAGGAAGTGTCAGAGTTTCAGGCAAAACCCCTTCTTGTATATGCTTGACAGGCAACATGCATGAGAAGAGCCATCACACAAGCTGTAATAAGTTCTCAGATGCTATTTTACGGATTCATTCATATTGAAACAAATGCTTCTAAATTAATTTGAATTACAAAAGGTTAATTGCACATTAACTTGATCCAATCTGGAAATTAAGTGAATCTTCACCAGTGTCCATCAACACTGAGGAACTTATTTATGAAGACAAATATGATCATTAAAGAGGTATCACATGATGAAGGCTCAGAACGCAGTGTTAGAACAGAATCATCTTGTGATACTTGTTCCCTCATGCACACAATCAATACTTTACTAATTGCAATGAACTATTTTAATACTTAAAAGAATTTAAGTTCTGAGAAGTTGTAGAACATACTAGCAATAAAATATTTTAATTGGGTAATTCACCCAAGAACAGCTTTGACTCTCTTAATTGATTGGAAATTTCACACAATGAACAGAAATATTATAATCTTATAAAAAAAACACTTAATAAAGATAATATATATATTAATACAATAATAAGTCAAAAGATGAAGGTAAAAAAATACTAGTACAATATAAAAACAAACAAAACATAATTCTGTTGTGTAGCTGCTTTTAAATTAACTGTCCTAGTCAAAAATTACTAGCTATGGGGATTTTTTTTAAATCACTCATTTATGGATGAATTCTGTAAAGTTTATAAGGACAATATAAATGTATTTAAGTACCTCCTGCAAAAGAGAAACCAACATAGAACATATAGGTCACTTTTATAACTAGCTTTAAAGTATAGTCTATTTTAAGGGTTTGTTGTTTTTTTTTGTTTTTTTTTACACAGGTGGGAAATGCATTTTGTTTCATGAATATTTGACTTGGCATAAGCCTCATCTTCAGGAATGTCCAGGAAATTAACATTGTTGGGGACTTTTAAGTCCTGTATTCAGAAAGTTTGAGGGTTTTTAAACATGCATCCTGTTTCCACTAAAAATAATAGTTTAATATTCACAATGTTAGATTATTATACATCTTTGAACACATTTCCTGTATAGAGAACAAATAGAATTTGGAATGTAGATAAGCAAGAAACATGAACATCAATGGCAGTAGAAAAAGGCTAGGCTAAATCTTACATGTGCAGCTACTGATAGATACAGAACTCAGTGGTTTCAACAGTCATTTTTCCACCAATGGTTTGATAATCATTACAAACAAGCATCTCAAGACTTCAGCCATTCAAACACAGAAGAATTTCTCAAGTGGAAGTCACTGTATCATAAAAGCAACAGCATCTTATGTCTGTTATCAAGGACAGTAGCCCACAATACGTCTGCAGGCCTGTTTTATGCAAGGGCAAATATGAGCAGTTGTACAAACAGTTTGATATCTTTTCATGCTTCTTGGTATATATGTGCGTTATCAGTATATAGGTGGAATTGCAATTCATGTGATCCTGTCAGACTTCCCTGTTTTTTTGAACATCTGTTTCAAAATTTGGAGATGGTAAGTATCCTGTGAAACATTAAGATTCTGTGTGGCTCATGTTGACTTCTTGAATTTGGTTAGGATGGTATAGATCCCATTCAGTGAATAATCACAAAGCCCAGCTACTTTCCTCACTCGCTGAAAATTATCTATGGTGTTAAAGGGACACTAACCCCCCCCCCCCCCAAAAAAAATTAATAATTCACAATTCAGATAGAGCATGCAATTTTAAGCAACTTTTTAATTTTCTCCTATTATCAATTTTTCTTTGTTCTCTTGCTATCTTTTTTGAAAAGCAGGAATGCAAAGCTTAGGAGCCGGCCCATTTTTGGTTCAGCAGTCTGGATAGTGCTTGCTTATTGGTGGTTACATTTAGCCACCAATCAGCAAGCACCACCTAGGTGCAGAATGAAAATAAGTTGCTTAAAATTGCATTCTCTATCTGAATCATTAAAAAAAAATGGGTTTAGTATCCCTCTAAACCCAGACAACAAAGCACTTATCCACATCTTTTATATAATTTAGGAAATGTGTGATGCAATTCCTAACCTTTACCAGTGCTGTTTCTGTGCAATGACTAGGTCTGAAAGATAACTGGATTGTCATATAGATCCTGTTCCAGCTAAAATGGTGAGTTAGGAATCTTGGGAAGAGGATTAGTAATTAGTTACTTTAGATTGTGGAGCACAGTTGATCACCAGGTGTCCAGACTAGGCAATCCAGTATTTCCATTGGCTGTCCAGTAAAATGTTTATAAAAAAAAAAAGAGCACTTCATTGTTCAGTTTTCTAAGTCCCCTGGGCATCAGCTAAACATTGAAAGGACGCCTAGTACTAAATCCTTCACATATTAGCAGAAAGAAGTGGCAACATATTGCATTGTTACTTCTTTCTATTTTCTTTATAAAAAACTGGGGCTACAGTGTCATGATTGCTTATGAACTGTAATACAGACAGCAGAGAAGGACAAACAAATACAGCTACCTGCAGACAATACATATTATAAGCATTTAGGGCCAGGATACAAGTGGAGCACTATCATTAGTGCGAGGAGCGTAAATGCGATTGGGAGATCATGGTGTTCCTTACACTTGAATCCATATTACAAGTGGCGCCCTGTTTGAATTACTGCAATTTGTTTGCTCAAACTCACTGTAATTTATGCTCCCCATATTTGCTATGGGAGACGTTGAGCTGCAATGTCTGCTCCTATAACAAGTTGAAAGTAAATGTGATTGCTCGCATACAATCACATTTAACACTCAAATGTTTTATGTGACCTTTCAAAAAGTTTTGCCAGAGGAAACAGTTGTACTAAACTACTCTATTAACTCCTAAATTGCCACAACCCCTATCACAAACTACTCCTCTACATTATTAACCCCTAAACTGCCGCAACCCCATCACAAACTACCCCTCTACATTATTAACCCCTAAACTGCCATAACCCCATCACAAACTACCCCTCTACACTATTAACGCCACGACCCCACATCGCAAACTAACCCTCTACTCTCCTCTATTAACCCGTAAACCCCCACTGCAAAATAACCACTAACAGCTAACCCAACACCCCCTAAGTTCCCCCCCCCCCAAAAAAAAAAAAACTAACCGTACCTGAAAAACAACAACCTAACAGTACCTGGAAAAACAAAACTAACGTCTGCTCTTTGCGTGCGTCAGGCTAGTGCATGAGTGGAAAACATTTACTTTCAACTTGTAATATGCGCACTACCCTACGTGCGCAAAGAGCAGTAGTCCAGCAGTGTCAGTGCAAGCGGGAACCTTAATGTCTTACTTTAACTAAGGGGTCAAAAAAGAAATGCTCTATTAAATACTAGAACATAAAGTTTAAATCACTTGCATACATGGGCATTACAATATGTTACCAGCACAATGAAAGTATAAACATATTACTGATCTAAATATCACTAGCACAAAATTGGTTAAATCATTGGTTTGTGTGTGGTATAAGTATTACAAGGCTAAATCAGTGCTCTATGGTCATAATGACAAACACTTAATTTCCTCATTTGGCTGGGCTGTGACATAAAGAGTTGTCCCAACCACTCTCTACATAGGCATCCTAAGAGCTTTCAAAGGGCTGAACTTAGAATGTCATATGACACACAGATACTGATTGAATGTTTATTAGAATTGTCATAAAAAAAGGTTCATCCCGACTGGCAGTATGTCACATTTATGGTGGCAATGAAAAATCTTATGTCCCTTCTGGGAAAGTGTGAAATATTTTTTTAAGGGCATAATGGAGAACTCCTTTATCCAAACACTGATAATTGCACTATTCAATTACAAACCGAGGACAATATGCAAAATTTGGGGGAAATTGTCCTCAGTAGCACTTGCAAAACCTCTCAGATCCCCACGCTACATGAGTGGACTCATAATACCTCTGCTTGCATCTCTATGGAGGAATATGCATACTACAGAACTGGAAATTTAGTCATTTTCCAGGATGTAAAATTTTACTGGGACACTCTGATACCCTCCCCCCAACACAACTGAAGTAGTTGGCTTCCTCCCCAACCGGCCTCCTTCTTCTTCAGGCTCGTATTGTCTTTCTCCTCTTGCATATACTCTTCTCTCTCCTTATTTCTGGTCTCTTCTGGTATCAACCTTAGTTATGTTTATGCACAAAATAATTTTGTTTTCTTATTGTACATTATGTTTATCAGGGATTAATCCCACAGGTAAGATTTCAACTCATTCAAGACTTAATTGTGCTAACCTCTCGGTTACTGCATCTTGGGACTGATAAGTGGTCATACGACCGGAATAATAATGGTCTTGCAATGGGGACTCTTCTCAACACCATTCGCAAGCCCTGGTATTATATTTGTATCTTGAAACAGGTCATGTAATGTACCACTTTTCTTTTTTTTTTAATAAAACTTTTTGAAGTTATATAATTTATTTTTTATATATTTTGTATGGAGCTATACTTACAATAAAATGACGCAGCAGTTCTGGGCCTCTCTCTGCCGCGATCTCGCTCAAAATAGCGAGAATGCGCTATCTCTGCATGCTCCACCAGTGGGGCACTGCAGAAATAGATTTGCAAACTTACCTACAAGCTACCTAATTAAACCCTTCACTGCTGGGCACGATACACGTGTGGTGCGCGGCAGCATTTAGCGGCCTTCTAATTACCAAAAAGCAACGCCAAAGCATATATGTCTGCTATTTCTGAAAGGGGATCCCAGAGAAGCATTTACAACCATTTGTGCCATAATTACACAAGCTGATTGTAAATAATTTCAGTGAGAAACCTAAAATTGTGAAAAAGTTAACTTTTTTTTTTTTTTTTTAAATTTGATCGCATTTGTGGGTGAAATGGTAGAGTGAAATATACCAAAATGGGCCTAGATCAATATTTTGGGTTGTCTACTAAAAATAAATATATAGTTTTGATAGGTAAATATAAAAAAGGCTCTATTTCTGTTTAAATGCAGTGATGGCAAAAATGCTCTGGTCTTTTAGGGAAGTTTTTGTCTGAAATGCCCGGTCCTTAAGGGGTTAAAAACTAAAAAAATAAAAAAAATAAAAAGTACATCCCAGTGAGCCGACCAATATAATACAAGCATATTAAAGACACAAATTTAACCATGTCATGGATAAATTTAAAAAAAGTACACATACTTTTTTTAATGATATAACATACATGACAAGTTAAACAGTAATGATCACTTACAGTAGTGTGCAAATACAACTACAAGTGAAGTGTACTGAAAAATAAAAAGCGTAATGTATAACACCATGCACTTTCAAATAATAAATTATGAATAATTATATAGTCCTTTGAATTTGCACAAATATCCTGAACTTCAGATGTTCAATTGCAGATAACCTTTACTCTCTGGTGGAAATTTGTCAAGCCGTCAACCACAAATACGCTGGAATTCTGCAGCGTAATTGTGGCGAGCTTGATTCTACCTAGTTATCAAATCCTACAGACCGGCAAAAGTTGAAATCTGTTACATAACATACGATCCGCCAGTCTTAATCCGACACACATCGATGCTTACGTCATTACAGATGTTCCGAATACACATTCGGCAATATTTGACACTTTTTAAAAGTTATCAAATAGTTAACAGGTATGCTCGCGGCTATTCCGGCCCAGTGTACCTGGTTTTCAATCCGCCACCCTGGAGGCTGCGGATGCCATAGGAATCAATGGAAGTCTGAAAGCAGCGAAAGCTCATATTCGATGCTGCCAGATATCCCATTGATTTATATGGTTGAAAACCAGTTACATTTACACCTAACACCCTAACATAAGCCCCGAGTCTAAACACCCCTAATCTGCCGTCCCGACATCACCGCAACCTAAAAAAAAAAAAAGTATTAACCCCTATCGCTCCGCTCCTGGACCCCGCTGCCACCTAAATAAACGTATTAACCCCTAAACCTTTGGCCTCCCACATCACTACCATTAACTAAACCTATTAATCCTAAACTGCCAGCCCCCCACATCGCCATAAACTAAATTAAGCTATTAACCCCTAAACCTAACAAACCGCTACCTTTACCTTAAAATTACAACATCCCTATCTTATAATAAATTAAAACTTACCTGTAGAATTAAAATAAACTATATTAAACTATTAATTAACCTACCCTAACTATTATACTAAAATTACAACTAGCAATTAAATTAACTACATTACATATTAAAAAAAAATATATATGTAACCCTACTCAAATTATTTAAATCTACTAAACAAATTACTAAGTTACAAAAAAATAAACACTAAGTTACAAAAAAATAAACACTAAGTTACAAAAACAAACACTAAGTTACTAAAAAAAAACACAGTATCAAAAATAAAAACGAATTACAACAAATCTAGTAGCCCTATCAAAATAAAAAATCTCCCCCAAAATAAAAAAAAACACCTAAACTAAACTACCAATAGCCCTTAAAAGGGCCTTTTGCGGGGCATTGCCCCAAAGAAATTGTCTCTTTTACCTGTAAAAAAAATACCAATACCCCCCCAACAGTAAAACCCACCACCCAACCCCCCGCCCAATAAAAAGCCTATCTAAAAAAACCTAAGCTCCCCATTGCCCTAAAAAGGGCATTTGTATGGGCATTGCCCTTAAAAGGGCATTTAGCTCTTTTACCTGCCCAGACCCTACTCTATACTATAAAATGAAACCCACCCAAATAAACCTTAAATAAACCTAACACTAACCCCCGACGATCCACTTACAGTTTTTGAAGTTCCGCTTGAAGGATCCATCCAGCGGTCAAGAAGTCTTCATCTGGGCGGCCTCTTCTATCTTCATCCCTCCGGTGCAGAACGGATCTATCTTGAAGACATCCGGCGCGGATGCTCCTCTTTAATACGGTTGGCGTCGTAAACTGGAACTTGAATGCAAGTGATGTCATCCAAGATGGCATCACTTGCAGTCCTATTGGCTGAAAGGTTCCAATCAGCCAATAGGATGAGAACTGCTCAAATCCTATTGGCTGATTGGAACAGCCAATAGGATTTTAGCAGCTCTAATCCTATTGACTGATTGGAACCTTTCAGCCAATAGGAATGCAAGGGACACCATCTTGGATGACGTCACTTGCATTCAAATTCCAGTTTATGGCAGCGACCATATTGAAGAGGAGCTCTGCGCCGGATGTCTTCAGGATGGACCCACTCCACGCCGGATGGATGAAGATAGAAAAGGCTGCGTGGATGAAGACTTCGCCGGATGGATGAAGATAGAAGAGGCTGCCCGGATGAAGACTTCTTGCCGGCTGGATTAATCCTTCAAGCGGAACTTAAAAAAACTGCAAGTGGATCGTCGGGGGTTAGTGTTAGGTTTATTTAAGGGTTTTTTGGGTGGGTTTTATTTTTAGAGTAGGGTCTGGGCATGTAAAAGAGCTAAATGCCCTTTTAAGGGCAATGCCCATACAAATGCCCTTTTCATGGCAATGGGGATATTAGGTTTTTTAGATAGGGTTTTTATTTGGGGGGGGTGGGTGGTGAGTTTCACTGTTGGAGGGTGTTTGTATTTTTTTTTTACAGGTAAAAAAGCTGATTTCTTTGGGGCAATGCCCCGCAAAAGGCCCTTTTAAGGGCCATTGGTAGGCTAGGGGTTTTTTTCTTTTGGGGGGGCTTTTTTATTTTGATAGGGCTATTAGATTAGGTGTAAGTCGTTTTTATTTTTGATACTGTGGTTTTTTGTAACTTAGTGTTTATTTTTTTTTGTAAGTTAGTAATTTGTAATAGTAGATTTAAATAATTTGAGTAAGGTTAGGGTTTTTTAATATGTAATGTAGTTAATTTAATTGCTAGTTTAATGTAATTTTAGTATAATAGTCAGGGTAGGTTAATTAATAGTTTAATATAGTTTATTTTAATTCTACAGGTAAGTTTTAATTTATTATAAGATAGGGATGATGTAATTTTAAGGTAAAGTTAGCGGGTTGTTAGGTTTAGGGGTTAATAGCTTAATTTAGTTTATGGCGATGTGGGGGGCTGGCGGTTTAAGGGTTAATAGGTTTAGTTAATGGTAGTGATGTGGGAGGCCAGAGGTTTAGGGTTTAATACGTTTAGGTGGCGGCGGGGTCCGGGAGCGGCGGGATAGGGGTTAACTTTTTAGTATAGTGGCGGCGTTTAGTGACAGGGTATAAATAAAGTTGGTAAAAAGCCGAATAGCAGCGAGATCAATGACTGTTAGCTCATCGCCCAGTACTTGGTGCACGGATTTTTGCTGTCTTTTTTTATAAATATGGAGAGCGTATTCAGGTCCACGGCCACGATGTTAGGCGAGCGTATTGGTGCCGGCGAATGCAGCATAGTTGAGGCTTTGATAAATATACTCCTTTGAGTGCTAAGCAATTTCCCACCTGGGTGCTAAGCTGGATTTGAGAAGGGGTTAATATATATTCTTTTAACTTTTTTATTTTTTTCTTCAGATCTCCAAGACTTACAGTGGGAAAGGTTAGGTGATTATCTTTCCAACAGTGGGTTTTGAGCCGTCGTCAGCACCTGACTGGGAAGATTTGCGACAGCTCAGAGCCATTGTTAGCCCTCAAAGGGTTAAAATAAAAGGTAAGTAAAATAATCTCACTAATAAGCGCCTTTGTGAATCCCACTCCACCACTGGTACTGTATGCTAAATGTTGTCCTTTTTATGGCGTATATATATATATATATATATATATATATATATATATATATATATATATATATATATATATATATATCTTTTAATAAATGTTAATTTCTTGATTTCTTGGATCTTGTGGTCTCCTGTTGCCTTACCTTGCCAGTGGTGGAAGGAAGGCTATCACTCTATTTTGCAATGCAATGCCATACCCTGTAGACGGCGCTTGAATGGAACAATTTCCTCCTACAACAGGACAATGACACAAAGCACAGCTCCAACTATGCAAGAACTATTTAGGGAAGAAGCTGTCAGCTGGTATTGTCTTTAATGGAGTGGCCAGCATCAGGTCTCAACCCTATCACACTTGTGGGAGGTGCTTCAGGAAGCATGGTGTGAAATCTCTTCAGATTAGCTCAACAAATTGACAACTAGATTGCCAAAGGTCTGCAAGGCTGTAATTGCTGTACATGGAGGGTTCTTTGATAAAAGCAAAGCTTGAAGGACACAATTATTTCACTCTTAAAATGAATTGCTACTAACCTTGTCAATGACTATATTTCTTTGTCAGATTAATTTCATGTATGTTTTCATGGAAAATAAGGAAATGTCTAAGTGACCCCAAACTTTTGAACGTCAGTGTATATGTGCATATATATATATTTATACATACATATTGTGGCAAAGACCTTCCAGGAATAGTCAATTCAGTACGAAATATAGCTTTTAGGCTGTTTTATTTTTATCAGTAGTTTTCAAACATGGGGTGTACTTCCCCTTTAAATCAAACATAAAACAAACAAAATCCTACTCCTCTTTGGGAGACTAACTACACATGCAATATTTCCTTACTTACTTACTTACCAGTACTGGGCAGCTAGGCTTTTCCCAGTTAACAAAACAAATCAAATAAAGCAGAATAGAACAATGTTTGCTCACCAGTCTCTTGAATCTGCCAACTATACATTCAGACATACAGTAAGGTCTCACCTCCTCCCTCTCTGGAGTAAGCCTGCACAATGAGACACTGATTTTCTCTACAGAGCAGCATTTAAAGGATCAAACTTATTTAATAAGAATCAGCTGTGGTGAGCTGCTAACAAATTAACACTTTGTTAGAAGGGAAAAAAGTGACATTTCCAATCTCCTGTTAATATACACTCCTTCACTCACCCTGTGAAAAATAATTTTTATTCAATTTTGGAGCCCTTTCCACTCAAGTACCTTAAAACATGAAAAATCATTTTTATTAAATTGTAATATTTTATAATGCATTTTACTGAGTATTTACTGTTTTGCGTGTTTCACTCATGTGCAAACAAATTACTTTTAACTTGTAAAATGCGCTAACCCTTGCACATTATAAGTTTACTTCCAGCAGTGTTTGCGCGCGAGCAAATGCGATAAAGAGCGCGCCATTTGTAAGCTGGCCATGTGGTTTATCACAGTGCTTTTAAAACCTTACAGAAGATGTTTGAGCTTTGTAAAATTGGCTTCCTGGAACCTGAATCATTAAAACACCATGCCATCTGTGCTGTAAAATGATAATCATGAGCTCTTGGTACTTTTGCAGTAGTAGGGGACTTTTCTAATAATTAATAAAACAGCAGCAGCCAGAAACCTACTTTCAGGGCATTTCACTTTAAAATACTCTCAAAACTGTAAAGCAAAAATGCAAACTGTACTTGTCACCCAGTAAATGAGCATAGTAAATCTAATCTAAAAAATTGGAATTTCACGAGATTATTATTACACGGATGCACTAAAAGAATGCTGTGTAGATCATGCTGTTGTACTACATGTAAAATGCAATTATATGGGTTATTTGCAGCAGCTCTATCATTTTTCAGTTGTGTATACCAAAAAGACAGAGAAGCAACCATTTGTTTTTATATCAAAGATTATGAGGCTAATATTGGTGCAGTCCTCAATATATAAATGTACATATGTAAAATATAGTGTGGAAAATAAGCCCACTGATTCTCTCAAACCCAAAATGCATTTGTTTTATATGAAAGGACAACAATATATAATGCATGTGAGTAATGTGTAGTAGAATCTGCTTACCAATGCATCGGTAGTGCTGCATGGCAGATATTTTACATTGGGTTCAAACATTTTCTTCTCCTGTGTACTTAAGTTGTAGTTGCTTCTAGATGTGATCAATCCTATATGAGAAAGAAGCAAAAGAATACCATGAACAGTTTTTTATTTGTTCAAATTATTAAACTTTACTAAGAACATGAAATAAGGGTAGGAACATTTTGTCATCCTTTGCAACTAACTTGAGAATGTTATGCGTTGTTGTCTTCACCAACCTACTTACTATAGAGTGAATAAAAAAAAAATACACTACCCTTCAATATTTCACATATACTGGCAATCTAAATACTAGTGATGCACCGAAATGAAAGTTTGGACCGAAACCGAACCCGAAAATCCAGAATGCACTGAAACCGAAAATGTCTTATTTTCCCCCATAATTGTTTGCATAATTAGACTATTTAATGTATTAATCTGAATTGAAAAACTGCAAGCCAATAAAATAAAATAACTACACTTTTATTGAAAGTAGCACACTAAAATTGGACAAAAAACATCTTACAACAATAATATGCTACAATAATTTTACAAAAAAACATAATTTATGTAAGAACTTACCTGATAAATTCATTTCTTTCATATTAGCAAGAGTCCATGAGCTAGTGACGTATGGGATATACATTCCTACCAGGAGGGGCAAAGTTTCCCAAACCTCAAAATGCCTATAAATACACCCCTCACCACACCCACAAATCAGTTTAACGAATAGCCAAGAAGTGGGGTGATAAGAAAAAAAGTGCGAAAGCATATAAAATAAGGAATTGGAATAATTGTGCTTTATACAAAAAATCAAAAACCACCACAAAAAGGGTGGGCCTCATGGACTCTTGCTAATATGAAAGAAATGAATTTATCAGGTAAGTTCTTACATAAATTATGTTTTCTTTCATGTAATTAGCAAGAGTCCATGAGCTAGTGACGTATGGGATAATGACTACCCAAGATGTGGATCTTTCCACGCAAGAGTCACTAGAGAGGGAGGGATAAAATAAAGACAGCCAATTCCTGCTGAAAATAATCCACACCCAAAATAAAGTTTAATGAAAACATAAGCAGAAGATTCAAACTGAAACCGCTGCCTGAAGTACTTTTCTACCAAAAACTGCTTCAGAAGAAGAAAATACATCAAAATGGTAGAATTTAGTAAAAGTATGCAAAGAAGACTAAGTTGCTGCTTTGCAAATCTGATCAACCGAAGCTTCATTCCTAAACGCCCAGGAAGTAGAAACTGACCTAGTAGAATGAGCTGTAATCCTTTGAGGCAGAGTTTTACCCGACTCGACATAGGCATGATGAATTAAAGATTTCAACCAAGATGCCAAAGAAATGGCAGAAGCTTTCTGGCCTTTTCTGGAACCGGAAAAGATGACAAATAGACTAGAAGTCTTTCGGAAAGACTTAGTAGCTTCAACATAATATTTCAAAGCTCTAACAACATCCAAAGAATGCAACGATTTCTCCTTAGAATTCTTAGGATTAGGACATAATGAAGGAACCACAATTTCTCTACTAATGTTGTTGGAATTCACAACCTTAGGTAAAAATTCAAAAGAAGTTCGCAACACCGCCTTATCCTGGTGAAAAATCAGAAAAGGAGATTCACAAGAAAGAGCAGATAATTCAGAGACTCTTCTGGCAGAAGAGATGGCCAAAAGGAACAAAACTTTCCAAGAAAGTAATTTAATGTCCAATGAATGCATGGGTTCAAAAGGAGGAGCTTGAAGAGCCCCCAGAACCAAATTCAAACTCAAGGAGGAGAAATTGACTTAATGACAGGTTTTATACGAACCAAAGCTTGTACAAAACAATGAATATCAGGAAGATTAGCAATCTTTCTGTGAAAAAGAACAGAAAGAGCAGAGATTTGTCCTTTCAAGGAACTTGCGGACAAACCTTTATCTAAACCATCCTGAAGAAACTGTAAAATTCTCGGAATTCTAAAAGAATGCCAGGAAAAATGATGAGAAAGACACCAAGAAATATAAGTCTTCCAGACTCTATAATATATCTCTCTAGATACAGATTTACAAGCCTGTAACATAGTATTAATCACAGAGTCAGAGAAACCTCTTTGACCAAGAATCAAGCGTTCAATCTCCATACCTTTAAATTTAAGGATTTGAGATCCTGATGGAAAAAAGGACCTTGCGACAGAAGGTCTGGTCTTAACGGAAGAGTCCACGGTCGGCAAGAGGCCATCCGGACAAGATCCGCATACCAAAACCTGTGAGGCCATGCTGGAGCTACCAGCAGAACAAACAAGCATTCCTTCAGAATCTTGAAGATTACTTTTGGAAGAAGAACTAGAAGCGGAAAGATATAGGCAGGATGATACTTCCAAGGAAGTGATAATGCATCCACTGCCTCCGCCTGAGGATCCCGGGATCTGGACAGATACCTGGGAAGTTTCTTGTTTAGATGAGAAGCCATCAGATCTATTTCTGGAAGTTCCCACATTTGAACAATCTGAAGAAATACCTCTGGGTGAAGAGACCATTCGCCCGGATGCAACGTTTGGCGACTGAGATAATCCGCTTCCCAATTGTCTATACCTGGGATATGAACCGCAGAGATTAGACAGGAGCTGGATTCCGCCCAAACCAGAATTCGAGATACTTCTTTCATAGCCAAAGTTGTGACATTGTCTGTCTGAAAACAAATGAACGATTCTCTCTTCAGAAGAGGCCAAGACTGAAGAGCTCTGAAAATTGCACGGAGTTCCAAAATATTGATCGGTAATCTCACCTCCTGAGATTCCCAAACCCCTTGTGCTGTCAGAGACCCCCACACAGCTCCCCAACCTGTAAGACTTGCATCTGTTGAAATTACAGTCCAGGTCGGAAGAACAAAAGAAGCCCCCTGAACTAAACGATGGTGATCTGTCCACCACGTCAGAGAGTGTCGTACAATCGGTTTTAAAGATATTAATTGAGATATCTTTGTGTAATCCCTGCATCATTGGTTCAGCATACAGAGCTGAAGAGGTTGCATGTGAAAACGAGCAAAGGGGATCGCGTCCGATGCAGCAGTCATAAGACCTAGAATTTCCATGCATAAGGCTACCGAAGGGAATGATTGAGACTGAAGGTTTCGACAAGCTGAAATCAATTTTAGACGTCTCTTGTCTGTCAAAGACAGAGTCATGGACACTGAATCTACCTGGAAACCCAAAAAGGTTACCCTTGACTGAGAAATCAATGAACTTTTTAGTGAATTGATCCTCCAACCATGATCTTGAAGAAACAACACAAGTCGATTCGTATGAGATTCTGCTAAATGTGAAGACTGAGCAAGTACCAAGATATCGTCCAAATAAGGAAATACCACAATACCCTGTTCTCTGATTACAGACAGAAGGGCACCGAGAACCTTTGTAAAAATTCTTGGAGCTGTAGCTAGGCCAAACGGCAGAGCCACAAACTGGTAATGCTTGTCCAGGAAAGAGAATCTCAGAAACTGATAGTGAGCTGGATGAATTGGAATATGCAGATATGCATCCTGTAAATCTATTGTAGACATATAATGCCCTTGCTGAACAAAAGGCAGGATAGTCCTTACAGTTACCATTTTGAATGCTGGTATCCTTACATAACGATTCAATATTTTTAGATCCAGAACTGGTCTGAAGGAATTCTTCTTCTTTGGTACAATGAAGAGATTCGAATAAAACCCCAGCCCCTGTTCCAGAACTGGAACTGGCAAAATTACCCCAGCCAACTCTAGATCTGAAACACATTTCAGAAATGCTTGAGCTTTCACTGGGTTTACTGGGACACGGGAAAGAAAAAATCTCTTTGCAGGAGGTCTTATCTTGAAACCAATTCTGTACCCTTCTGAAACAATGTTCTGAATCCAAAGATTGTGAACAGAATTGATCCAAATTTCTTTGAAAAAACGTAATCTGCCCCCTACCAGCTGGGCTGGAATGAGGGCCGCACCTTCATGTGGACTTAGAAGCTGGCTTTGCTTTTCTAGAAGGCTTGGATTTATTCCAGACTGGCGATGGTTTCCAAACTGAAACTGCTCCTGAAGATGAAGGATCAGGCTTTTGTTCTTTGTTGAAACGAAAGGAACGAAAACGATTATTAGCCCTGTTTTTACCCTTAGATTTTTTATCCTGTGGTAAAAAAGTTCCTTTCCCACCAGTAACAGTTGAGATAATAGAATCCAACTGAGAACCAAATAATTTATTACCCTGGAAAGAAAGGGAAAGTAGAGTCGATTTAGAAGACATATCAGCATTCCAAGTTTTAAGCCATAAAGCTCTTCTAGCTAAAATAGCTAGAGACATAAACCTGACATCAACTCTGATAATATCAAAAATGGCATCACAGATAAAATTATTAGCATGTTGAGGAAGAAGAATAATATTATGAGAATCATGATCTGTTACTTGTTGCGCTAAAGTTTCCAACCAAAAAGTTGAAGCTGCAGCAACATCAGCCAATGATATAGCAGGTCTAAGAAGATTACCTGAACACAGATAAGCTTTTCTTAGAAAGGATTCAATTTTCCTATCTAAAGGATCCTTAAAGGAAGTACCATCTGCCGTAGGAATAGTAGTACGTTTAGCAAGGGTAGAAATAGCCCCATCAACTTTAGGGATTTTGTCCCAAAACTCTAATCTGTCGGACGGTACAGGATATAATTGCTTAAAACGTTTAGAAGGAGTAAATGAATTACCCAAATTATTCCATTCTCTGGAAATTACTTCAGAAATAGCACCAGGAACAGGAAAAACTTCTGGAATAACCACAGGAGATTTAAAGACCTTGTCTAAACGTTTAGATTTAGTATCAAGAGGACCAGAATCCTCAATTTCTAATGCAATTAGGACTTCTTTAAGTAAAGAACGGATAAATTCCATTTTAAATAAATATGACAATTTATCAGCATCAACCTCTGAGACAGAATCCTCTGTATCAGAAGAATCATTAGAATCAGAATGATGATGTTCATTTAAAAATTCATCTGTATAAAGAGAAGTTTTAAAAGACTTTTTATGTTTACCAGAAGGAGGAATAACAGACATAGCCTTCTTAATGGATTCAGAAACAAAATCTCTTATGTTATCAGGAACACTCTGAACATTAGATGTTGATGGAACTGCAACAGGTAATGGTACTTTACTAAAGGAAATATTTTCTGCATTAACAAGTTTGTCATGACATTTAATACAAACAACAGCTGGAGGAACAACTACCAAAAGTTTACAGCAGATACACTTAGCTTTGGTAGTTCCAGCACCAGGCAGCGATTTTCCAGTAGTATCTTCTGATTCAGTTGCAACGTGGGACATCTTGCAATATGTAATAGAAAAAACAACATATAAAGCAAAATTGATCAAATTCCTTAAATGACAGTTTCAGGAATGGGAAAAAATGCCAGTGAACAAGCTTCTAGCAACCAGAAGCAAAAAATAACGAGACTTAAATAAAGTGGAGACAAAATTGACGCCCACATTATTTGGCGCCTAAATGCTATTAGCGCCAAAAATGACGCCACATCCGGAACGCCGACATTTTTGGCGCGAAAAACGTCAAAAATGACGCAACTTCCGGCAACACGTATGACGCCGGAAACAGAAAAAAAAATTTCGCGCCAAGAAAGTCTGCGCCAAGAATTACGCAATAAAATGAAGCATTTTCAGCCCCCGCAAGCCTAACAGCCCACAGGGAAGTCAAATTTTAAGGTAATATAAAAATGATATATTCAAATGCATTATCCCAAATATGAAACTGACTGTCTGAAATAAGGAAATGTTGAACATCCTGAGTCAAGGCAAATAAATGTTTGAATACATATATTTAGAACTTTATAAAAAAGTGCCCAACCATAGCTTTAGAGTGTCACAGAAAATAAGACTTACTTACCCCAGGACACTCATCTACATGTTGTAGAAAGCCAAACCAGTACTGAAACGAGAATCAGCAGAGGTAATGGTATATATATAAGAGTATATCGTCGATCTGAAAAGGGAGGTAAGAGATTAATCTCTACGACCGATAACAGAGAACCTATGAAATAGACCCCGTAGAAGGAGATCATTGAATTCAAACAGGCAATACTCTCCTCACATCCCTCTGACATTCACTGCACGCTGAGAGGAAAACCGGGCTCCAACCTGCTGCGGAGCGCATATCAACGTAGAATCTAGCACAAACTTACTTCACCACCTCCATAGGAGGCAAAGTTTGTAAAACTGATTTGTGGGTGTGGTGAGGGGTGTATTTATAGGCATTTTGAGGTTTGGGAAACTTTGCCCCTCCTGGTAGGAATGTATATCCCATACGTCACTAGCTCATGGACTCTTGCTAATTACATGAAAGAAATAAAAAGGCAAAAAAAAAGGATAATGCCATTTTCGGCCAAAATGTTTCTGCAACCTAAATTGTGGTGCATCCCTACTTGAAACAATATTGAATATCAATATACTGTATTATTCTTTATTTAGTTCTTTGTAACAGAATCAGATTTCATAGTTGTTGTTTTTTAATTATCCAAATAAGTATAGTACTAGAAAACTATTATATGCAAAACAGTAAGTCAAGTAATGAACTCAAACAGCAACTCTAGGCTAGTATCAAATTTAAAATATGCTACACAATAATGTTACCGGAAATAACAGGCAAAAAAAACGAAATAACCGAAAATGTTATTTTTGGCCAAAACATTTCTGCGGACGAAATTTCGGTGCATCCCTACTAAATACATTACTACTGATATTTAAATATTCACCCAATGTTTTACTCTTTGAAATAAACTTTTTACTGGTTGGTGCAAAGTCAGTTTTAAAATCAGATAGCAGTTTACTGGTAAATTCACAATGTTAGAGGGTAAATACTCATTTACATGAATTACATTAACCTATTGTAATCTGAATCCATCATCATCACTAATTAACCATATGAATGCCATTTGTATCTTGGCATGATGGGCATGCTCCAAAAGTCACATCAAGACACCAACATCTATAATTGGCAGGTTTTTAATTTTTTCTTTCAATCTTTGATTTTAATTCACGCTAACAGGATCATGCAATTGCTAGTTCCATAGGAACCTATTGCATTCCATTTATAATTACACCACTGCTGAACAATCTGAATATCAATTGTATGTTGGCATGATAGGGATAACGAGCACCATTTGTCAATTGCTATATTGTCACTTTTTTATAGCATATATTTCTATTGTTTGTTAGAGCTCCTTTTACATTTTGCTATGATCTTTAAACAAGATAGCAACTATGGGTTTTTATTGAAAGGACTATTTTCTTACACTGGATTTTAACAGTAATAAAACAGTAAAGAGTAACCCAATTCTTTGCAACATTGTATCTTCCTAGGAGATCTTCAAACAAGATTGCACCTTTGTGATCTGGTTTTATAGGGGCCCCACCTTAATGCATGCTAAGTCCAAAAATAGTCTCAACAGTGCGTTTCAAATCGCTTGCACTTATATTATTAAACTAAGGGTTTAGGCAAGGCATCTTCATTCCAGTGAAGGGTCATTTTATTGCTACAGGATACAAAGACGTTTTAGATAATTGGGTTCCTCTAACTTTGCGGCAATAGTTAGGGGAAGGGCCTTTTCCCAGCATGACTATGCCTCTGTGCACAGAGTGAGATCCACATAGACATGGTTTGATTAGTCTGCTGTGGAAAAACTTGAGTGGTCTACACAGTGCCCTGACCTTAAACTCTCTGAACACCTTTGGGATGAATTGGAAAGCCATTTGCAAGTCAGACCTTTTCGTCTAACATCAGTACCTAACCTCACAAGTGATCTTTGGCTGAATGGGCCCAAATGCTAACAGACACCAACATCTTGTGGAAAGACCTCCCAGAAGAGATGCAGCTGTTGAAAAGGGACAATATTAATGCCCATGGCTTTGGGGAATAGGATGTCTAACATGCTCATATAGGTCTGATATTCAGGTATCCACATAGGGAAAATTACAAAACAAATTAATACAACCCACAGGGAAAGTCCAGAACTCAATTAAAAGCTCTCAGCTAAGATTACAAGCAAAAATGGAAGGGTTAGTTACCACATTTGGCCAAATGGGACAAGTTCAGGTACCACGTCAAGGTCCCTTCCAAAAACCTGGGACCCTAAAACAGCCATGCAATGCAAGCTCTCAATCCAACAAACTGGGAACAAGTGAAGGGTGCACAGGCTTATGTAATCACCCCAGACATATACAAAACACAGAAGGGGACTGCACTCTCAGACCGGATCGGGTACACATCCCAGATGTGCTCAGCCCTGGGTTCTCACTGGCACTCACAGGAAGCTGTGCTGTCCCCAAGAGTCACAGACAGTTAACCCCAGACAGGTCTGGGTGCAAGAACCATACGGAAAATTACAAAACAAATTAATACAACATACAGAGAAAGTCCAGCACTCACAAACTCTCAGCTAAGATCAAAAGCAAAAATGGAAGGGTTAGTTACCACATTTGGCCAAATGGCACAAGCCCAGGTACCACGTCAAGGTCCCTGTGTGTTATATATATATATATATATATATATATATATGGGTTGGATATAGAAAAATTATGTAAACATTGCCAGCAGAAGAAAGTACACAGTGGGGGCTAGGAGAAATAAGTAATAAAATGTTGATTTCCATCTTAATGGGAAGAGAGTCCACTGCTTCATTCATTACTTGTGGGAATTAAGAACCTGGCCACCAGGAGTAGGCAAAGACACCAAGTAGTCCTGTCAGCCTCTCAGTGAGAGCATGGATAAATGTTAGATTCCGGAGATGCAGGGAGAATCTTTCTGCAAACCCATCCAGACTCAGATTAACAGCTCCATAAGCAATCAGCGTTGAGGAGTTTCGCTGCCTGCTTTTATACTCTAAAGTCCATGTCAGGAGCTATACTACTACCCTGTCACACTTATAAGGCTGTGCTCCTGTTCCACGGCGTAGATTCTGGCAAGATTATTTAATTTATACACATATGATAACGTAAGAAGACAGGGTCACAGTGTGTCTCTTTTATCTATATAGAATCAAGGGTAATACCCTCAGAAAGGGAGTTATTGAACAGGGTTTTTTTATGCATAATATTGTTTATTGTGTTTTTTTGCTGCGTCATGTGTGTGATGAGGCTCTGTCAGTGTGTGAACAGTCAGTTTCTTAGCGAGAGATTGATGCGGACCTTTTTACGTGTTTTCTCTCTAGTGCAGGGGCGGTCCTGCATGGCACTCCATGTGACCTGGTGTGGCATCTTTAACTTCCTCTTTTTTGACCGGCGGTTGGAAGAGACAAAGCTGTTTCTCTGTGGTCCAGGTCATAGGAGGTGGTGAGTGCCCCGGCCATTGGGATATAAAGGTGCCATTTAAATTCTATCTAGTGCACAATAAAGGCATAAGCTATGGAGACTCTGTTATGTTAGAGGATGCTCCCTCTTTAGCTAAACCTATTAACTGTGTCTATTGTAAGGAGGTTCCGGTTGAGCTGCCTGCTCAACTCTGTTCCACATGCTTCGATAAAATTGCAATATCTAAAAAGAATAAGATATTTAGTACAACTGAGCCATCCACCTCTGAGGGTTCTCCATCCCGAGAGGTGCGTTCCCTACACTCATCTCCGATTGCACATGCAGCTCCCCAGGGCACTACTTATCCTCCTGCGGGAGGGGCCCTTTGGCCGCCAGATTTTGCTGATTAATACAAACGGCGGTTTCTGCGGCCTTCAGTGCGTTACCACACCCTGCTAAGCACAAGCGAAAGGTGAAACATAGCTATCCATCCCAGGGGTCATCTACTCCGCTTGATGTCTCTGACAGATTATCAGCTGATGACGACACCGACTTTTCGGAGGACGTTCTTTCTGGGTCGGAATCGGCGACTTCTAGACCTCCGTCTGCGGAGGAGCCAGATTTTAAATTTAAGATGGAGCATTTGTGATTTCTGCTGAAAGAGGTGCTTGCTATGCTGGAGGTTCCTGAACTGAAACTTCCAGAGGAACCTTCGATCCCTAAGCTAGATAGGGTTTATGAGGACAGGGTGGTGCCTCAGACTTTCCCGGTCCCCATTAAAATGGCTAATATTATTAAGAATAAATCATCAGGGGGAAACGAGAAGCTCCCTAGCTATGAGGGAGGTTTCTCGGATCCTGGAATGGGCAGAGATCCACAATTGTTCGCTCTCAGCTACCCACATTCCTGGTGTGGACAACTAGGAAGCGGATTTTCTCAGCAGACAATCTTTTCATCCAGGGGAATGGTCTCACCATCCCGAGGTGTTCGCAGAGATCTGCAACATATGAGGGACGCCGGAGATAGATCTCATGGCATCCAGACTCAACTTTAAGCTACCCAGATATGGGTCGAGGTCCAGGGATCCCCAGGCAGAGCTGATAGATGCCTTAGCGGTGCCCTGGGAGTTCAACCCACTTTACATTTTTCCACCGTTGCCTCTTCTTCCTCGAGTAGTGGCCCGCATCAAGCAGGAGCAAGCTTCGGCTATTCTGATTGCTCCGTCGTGGCCGCAGAGGACGTGGTTTGCGGATCTGGTGGAGAGGTCATTGTCTTCTCGATGGAAGTTACCCTGTCTCAGAGATCTGCTGGCTCAGGGTCCCTTTCTACACCAAAATCTCTTAGGCTGACTGCATGGAGATTGAATATTAATGATAGTTAGATGCGCCTATTTGCAAGTGCAAATCTGTCAACTAAACAGACGTGATTTAATGTATTGTGGAAATGTGGAATGGTGTCAAACACCAATGATTTGTGTGCAGAAAATACACAATTGTGTGCAAAAACCCATATATATATATATATATATATATATATATTCTGTAAAGTGATACAGTGGTATTTCTAATTGATATTAATAGGTGCTATTAAAGTAAAATCATCGCTAGTGTCAAACATATATACCATCGACATATAATCATGAAAAATATATGTGACATGAATAAAGTGTTAATTATATACGTGAGTACCAGTAAGTAACAGTGTCCATGACAAGTCCCATAAAAGACGTATGCCAAACAAAGTACTTATTGTGTAGCTTGAACGAACAATTATATATTTTGCGAGAGACAGGAGGCTGCAGTCTTCTTCCAGAGTCTTGATGGCGATACAAGAGTAGGAATCTGTCTAGAGGTAGAGCAGAAGGAGGCGCCACAATAGTGCACAATCAGTGTAACTTTGTCTCAACACACCCAATACAAGCAATACTTACAATACTGCTGGATCTTTATTAGCTATTTAGAAAGCTATCCTCTCGCTAATAATGAACGATGTTCCAGAAGGAGCTGTGCTCACATCGAGTCTGTAAGAGATCATCCGAGTTGCATAGGATGCAGTCAGAAAGCTCTTCGATGTACTGCAAATAGATAGTTAACAGCAGATTGAAGCTAAACACAGTTAGCTATGACGGATTCCAGGTAATAGTAAAAAGTCGTGAAAGCAATGTCTAAAAACAATGTAGACTTTTAATAAAAATATGCAAATATCACACAATGCGTTTCCCGGTCGTAATGACCGCTTCATCAGGTGTATGAAAACACATAGAATGATTCACATCTATAGCCGTCTAGGGCGCATGCGCGCAAGTTTGCCTAAAGCCAATAGGATGTCTAGCAGTAACCGGCTTCTATGTGATTGGGTAACAAAAAAGATGAATTGCAATACTTGGCACAACCCCATGAATTACACGGCTGGTAGCAAAGTATATAATGATACATTAATTGGCAAATAATGTTATTATGCGATTTGAAAGTATCAAAACCAGACAAAGCCGTGACATTGTATAGAGGCAAATTTGCGCACATTTACAATACATGTAGCGTCCTATGATAAATGCTCAAATAATGCAGACATAAAAATCAAAACCAATATAGAGTCTAAAAAGTACAATTATCAAAATATAATAAATTAATAATAATAAAAATACCACTCAAGTATAGACTAAAAAACAATATAAATATAAAAATCTTGGTAGAACTACACGGATCAAACATGGACTTGGATATTATGAACCGCTATTAATGTACTGGTTTTTTAATTCATATCTAAAAAATGCTAGTAAACATATCTATCTACCAAGACTAAGATGATAGTGAAGATCTAATCTAATAACTTGTACAAACATATATATGTAAATAGATGTTGGAGAACATAAATGGAGATAACAATGCCCGGATAAATAGGTATATATAATATACAATCCAAATAGCGTACCATACCTCATGACTTACAAATACAGGAAAGAAAATGCTGCATATATATATATATATATAGAGCTAGCGAAATACGTATAAACACTATTCCACTGATGGTGTGTGAAGTAAGATATATATTGAGTCCACAGTGGTGTGGAAGTTATGTAGAGACTATCTCTCATAAAGGTGGGCTAAAGGCCCTGCCTATTAAAAGTAACTAACAGGATTAAACTCATGAGTGACAGTCCTAAACCTAACAGTCGAAAATTACTATTATTGTGAAGGGTGGTGGTGTATATAAACTAAATGAAGATGTAACCTGAGACAATAAATATACGCAACAAAAATCAATAAGATGTATAACCCCCAAATATAATGGGGTGTAGATAACCATAAAGCATAACGATGTGAGGATCTAGAAAAGTGTATGGATCCAGATAATTTAAACACATGGTCAATACCCATCTATACAAATGAACAGTACTCAGATCAGATATAGTATGTACCTAAACTAATCTGATTTCAAAAGCCTCTATGATATATGTAGAAAACTCATTATAAAGAAGAACTAAAACAGAACACAGCAGGAATATTAAATTAACTTATACGGGTATGAAATTAGTGACGTACCTATATGAATTTAAAGGTTCTAAATGATACCTTATTTAAAGCTGCCATATCAATGTGTTCATTGAGACCAAAGGGATTGATAGTTTTCATTTTCCATATCCAGAAAGTTTCCCTTTGTCTCAAATGTACAAATCTGTTTCTGCCCCATTTGGGGGTAATGTGTTCAATAGGGAAAATCCTAAAAATGTTGGGCTGGCCCTCATGGCAGCGAGCTCCATGTCGGGGGACACTGTGGTTGACCTTAGTTTTTTAATAATCATTGAGGTTTCTAAGATGTTCACCCCATCTCTTTTTCAGAGGTACTTGCATTCAAGTAAATATACCAGAAATGCAGAGTCACATGTAAAATGTGACGTGATCTCAAAATCGTTGAGAATGACTTAAAATTCACCCTATTTCCTGTGGTGAATGCACATAAACCACAATTCGGTCTGTTGCATTTATAGAATCCTCTTTTCCCTAACACTAAATAGTTCTCTTTAGGATGCCTATTCATATTTTTGTTGTTATATGTTTTCTCATTACCACCTTACTAGGGGCCAATTTATTTTTGAGGGTCAGGGCTCTTTTGAAAGTACAAACTGGAGATTCATCAATCAAATCTTTAAGTATAGGATCTCCTTTTAGTATAAATTAATATTTTTGAAGTATACCCTTAATTTTATTGTAATTAATATTATATTGTGTGATAAACCGTATTTTATTATGTCTACTGTTATCAATTTTTTGGTCCCCTTTCAATTTGTTATTATTTATGTTGACATTAAAAAATTTCCACCTATCTTTCTCTCTTGCCTTAAGATAGCTTTCTTCAATCCGTTCTCTAGGGTATTGTCTCTCAAGAAATCTGTTTTTCAGAATCTGGGCTTGTTCATCATATATTGCTAAATCTGTGCAGTTCCTACAAATTCTGCAAAATTGATTATAAGGAATATTCTTTTTCCAAGGTTTATGATGGTTCCTTCTAAAATTAAGGTAGCTATTGGTGTCTACTGTCTTGAAAAAAGTTTTGGTAGATACAAGCCCTTCTGAGTTCCAATATACAATCAAATCCAAGAAATCTATAATCTCCTTGCCAATTTTGGATGTGAAATTAAGCCCATATTATTGTCATTGAGTGACTTAACAAAGTCTGTAGCTGATGTTTCAGACCCCTCCCATATATCTTCGATGTGCTGCAAATAGATGATTAACAGCAGATGGAAGCTAAACAGAGTTAGCTATGACGGATTCCAGGTAATAGTAAAAAGTTGTGAAACCAATGTCTAAAAACAATGTAGACTTTTAATAAAAATTTGCAAATATCACACAATGCATTTCCGGTCGTAATGACCGCTTCATCAGGTGTATGAAAACACATAAAATAATTCACAACTTAAAAACTCTATTCGGCATCTATAGCCGTCTAGGCTATACACGGCCACCAGCCGTGTAATTCATGGGGGTGTGCCAAGTATTGCAATTCATCTTTTTTGTTACCCAATCAGATAGAAGCTGGTTACTGCTAGACAGCCTACTGGCTTTAGGCAAACTCGCGCACTAGACGGCTATAGACGCCGAACAGAGTTTTTAAGTCGTGAATCATTCTATGTGTTTTCATACACCTGATGAAGTGGTCATTACGACTGGGAAACGCGTTGTGTGATATTTGCATATTTTTATTAAAAGTCTACATTGCTTTTAGACATTGGTTTCACGACTTTTTACTATTACCTGGAATCCGTCATAGCTAACGGTGTTTAGCTTCCATCTGCTGTTAACCATCTATTTGCAGCACATCGAAGAGCTTCCTGACTGCATCCTATGCAACTCGGATGATCTCTTACAGACTCGATGTGAGCACAGCTCCTTCTGGGACACCGTTCATTATTAACTAGAGGATAGCTTTCTGGATAGCTAATAATGATCCAGCAGGCATTTGTGGCACTTCTCAAGTGCTGTATACTTTGTAAGTATTACCTGTATTGCGTGTGTTCAGACAAAGTTACACTGATTGTGCACTATTGTGGCGCCTCCTTCTGCTCTACCTCTAGTGGAGATTGAATGCCTAGTCTTAGCCAAGAGAGGATTTTCAGAGAGAGTGACTGATACTCTCATTCAGGCCAGGAAACCGGTCACTCGTTGCATCTATCATAAGGTGTGGAGGACCTACTTGTCCTGATGTGAGGAAAGTGGATATCCATGGCATAAGGTTAGGGTATCCAGGATTCTGGCCTTTCTTCAGGACGGTCTGGATAAGGGTCTTGCCGCCAGTTCCTTAAAGGGACAGATTTCGGCTTTATCTGTACTGTTGCACAAGAAGCTAGCGGAGCTTCCTGACGTTCAGTCCTTTGTTCAGGCTCTGTCTTATAAATTGTGCTCCTCCTTGGAGCTTAAACTTGGTTCTTAAGATTTTTCAGAGGGCTCCGTTTGAGGGCTTTCTTTTGACATTAAAATTCTTTCCTGGAAGGTTCTATTCCTATTGGCTATTGCATCGGCTAGCAGAGTCTCTGAGTTGGCGGCCTTGCAATGTGAGCCTCCTTACCTGGTTTTTCACACTGATAAGGCTGTTCTTCGCACTGGATTGGGGTTTGTTCCCAAGGTGGTGTTGAATCGTAACATCAATCAGGAAATAGTAGTTCCTTCCCTGTGTCCTAACCCTTCTTCGTCAAAGTAAAGGTTGCTTCATAATTTGGATGTAGTTCGGGCTCTGAAGTTTTATCTTCAGGCCACAAAGGAGTTCAGGCAGACTTTGGGCATATTTATTGTGCCCCGTCACAAAGACCGCTGCTCCACATCGCCGGAAATCAACCCGATCGAGTACGATCGGGTTGATTGACACCCCCTGCTGGCGGCCCATTGGCCACGAGTCTGCAGGGGTGGCGTTGCAAGAGCTGCTGGTGCAATGCTGAATACGGTGAGCAGACCTTGATAAATATAGGCCTCTGTCTTTATTTGTTGTGTTTTCAGGGAATCGCAAGGGGCAGAGGGCCTCTTCTACTTCACTGTCTTTTAGGTTGAGGAGCATGATCCGTCTGGCCTATGAGACAGTGGGACATAAGCCTCCTCAGAGGATTACGGATCACTCAACTAGAGCTGTGGCCTCTTCTTGGGCCTTTAAGAATGAGGCCTCTATGGAGCAGATTTGTAAGGCGCCACTTGGTCTTCTTTACATACTTTTGCAAAATTTTACAAATTTTATGTTTTTGCTTCAGTGGAAGCAGCTTTTGGGAGAAAGGTTCTGCAGGCTGTGGTGCCCTCAGTTTTTAGGGTCCGCCTCCTTTTGCCCTACTGTTTTTTTCATTCAATGTCCTCTAGAGCTTGGGTATTTGTTCCCACAAGTAATAAATGAAGCAGTGGACTCTCCTCCCATTAAGATGGAAAACATAAATTATGCTTACCTGATAATTTCATTTCCATCTGTGGGAGGACAGTCCACTGCTCCCGCCCGTTTTTCCGGTCGGCGGACCTAAATTTTGTTTTATTCTTCTGGCACCATTTATACCCTGATATTTCTCCTACTGTTCCTTGTTCCCAGAATGACTGGGGGATGAGGGGAATGGGGGAGGCATTTAAGCCTTTGGCTGGGGTGTCTTAGCCTCCTCCTGGTGGCCAGGTTCTTAATTCCCACAAGTAATGAATGAAGCAGTGGACTCTCCTCCCACAGATGGAAATGAAATTATCAGGTAAGCAAAATTTATGTTTTTTCAATTGTTCTCTGTGCGGGCCTGATATTCAAAAGCTCTCCGCTCAGGTGAGATGATGTAAGACATCTCGTCCGTATGGAGAGGTCCGTTAGGAACACAAATTTTAATTTGAAAGATATTTAGCTCACTATGCAGGGTTTTGTATGTGAAGGAGAGACACCTACATTATAATATAAGGTCTAAAAAAATCCCAAAGTTTTTGCATGATTTCTCTCTGTGCCGGAGAGCTTTCGAATATCAGACACTAAGGGCTTAATTCTCTAAAGTTTTCTGGTCTTGGGAGATTCTATAAGATGCTTTGTCAGTAATACAAGGCCCCTTAGGTATTGCTATAAAGACAGTTTTTACCTTGAGTACTGTGTATCTCTTTGTGGGGAGTTCACTAATGTACTTTAAATTAGAGGCACTTGCTTTACAATATAAAGATCAGTAAAAATAAAATAAGATCTGATTTCCATGCATTTTTTTATATAAAAGAAATAAATCTAAACGAGCAATTTATTATAAATGTTATACTCTGCTGCTGGTATAAGTCTTTAGAAACACATTATTATTATTCTTTATTTATAAAGCGCCAACAGATTCCGCAGTGCTGGGCCAGATTACAAGTGGAGCAGTATTAAGGACATTAAACCCACATTTTTTCTTTTAGGATTCAGATAGAGAATACAATTTTAAACAACTTTCTAATTTACTTATATTATCTAATTTGCTTCATTCTCTTGATATTATTTCCTGAAAAGCATATATAGATAGGCTCAGTAGCTTCTGATTGGTGGCTGCACATAGATGCCTCATGTGATTGGCTCACCAATGTGCATTGCTATTTCTTTAACAAAGAATATCTAAAGATTGCAGCAAATTAGATAATAGAAGTAAATTAGAATGTTGTTTAAAATTGTATTCTCTATGTGAATCATGAAAGAAAATCTTGGGGTTTAATGGCCCTTTAACTCCACTCGAGGGTTTACTCCGTCAGGTAGCGCTCGTATTACAATTTGAAAGTAAACAGTTTTATGCTCATGTGCTAACCCAACACGCATAGAAAGCTGAACTTAGAATATCGCGCACACGATAATGTATTCTTTCTTAGAAGTCAAACCTAATCGCATATTCTCAAGTGCGCTGACCCCAGACATGAAAATATGAATATTTCACATTCCAATGTTCTTTACATAGAAGAATATGTTCTGTTTATTCATAAATACATATTTGTGCATATATATGATGGTATTATAGTACCAAAATATATCTATACATAGGTAGATAGATAGATAGATAGATAGATAGATGATTATGTATAGGTATATATTCAGATATATATAGGAATATCTATTTATAAAGACATAGAGCATATTCTGCTATGTGCAGAACATTGGAATGTGAAATATTTACAGTAAATACACAGTATAACACTGTATTAAATATAAATATTGTATAAATATGGTTTTACATGTTTTCATCTACTTAACTGCAAAGGGCTCCAGTGCACTTATATATATATATATATATATATATATATATATATATATATATATATATATGTGTGTGTTTATATATGTCTACATATATATTTATGTGTATATTTGTCTGTAAATACATATATACACATATAAATACATCTGTACACACACATAAACATATATATATATATATAATACATATACATCTTTAGAGATGTATATGTATGTATCTCTATGTTAAAGCCCTTTGCCTGTCTTTTTTTTCTTCTAACACCTCATATCTTTGAACCCTTATAACTTTTTTGTGCAAATTTTTTTTTATATATATAATTTTTATTAGATGGTATTATGAATGTAACTGTGATTTGTAATGTATATGTTTTTGCAAAAAAAAATTATTTTGAAAAACAGTCAACAAGAGCTCTGAGGACGCGCTATCCCGACAAGCATTAATTTCAATTGTTCTCAAGCGATCGTGTTTACTTTCAACTTGTAATACGAGCGAAAAACCCAACGTGTGCAAACGCCCGTGATAAATTCCTTTCGCTTGCACGTAACAGTTAGCACTCCACTTGTAATCTGGCCCATTTAGGGCAAACTATTTTACAGTACATGGTTCCTTTAAGTACATAATTTTATCTATAGCACCTGGAGTGAGTGGAACAATCAAAATTTTCAGAGATGTAGCAAACGCAAGCAACATAAATTATGAATGTATTTATGATGTTGCTACGCTTTCATTAAAGTGAAAGTTAATACTAGCGTTTCACAAACGCTAGGATTGACTATTGAAACAAATAAAGGGGACTTTCATTCATGACATATAAGATACTTCATGTAGAAAGCTCCTTTATTTGTCTCAACCGATCAGCGATTTGGCTAAGAGGTGAAAACGTCACCTCTTGAATGAAATGAAAGTCCCCTTTATTTGTTTCAATAGTCAATCCTAGCGTTTGTGAAATGCTAGGATTGACTTTCAATTTAACTACACATTTTGTTGAGGATAATGTTCTGAATGGAATGTCCCTTGAATCAGTAAAAGCTACAATGCTTAGGGCTAGATTTATGAAGCCCCTACGGCAGCAAGTTCTCACTAGAACTTGCTCGCCATGATTTATCAAGCAGCGGTCACAAGACCGCTGCTTCCCTAAGCTGTTCGCCACCTCTAAACTGGCGAAATTCAATCTCCTCGGTCGAGTCCGACCGAGGAGATTGACAGCTCCTGCCCGCTCGTGATTGGCTGTGCGCGGGCAGGGGGCGGGATTGCACGCGAGCGCAAAATTGCGCTCGTGTGCAATGCCAAATACCTGCGGGTAATTTCGCCCCGCCACAGGCGAGCTGAGGCGTACAGGGGCGCGTATACGCGCCCCTGTACGCCTCAGCTATAATAAATTTAGCCCTTAGTGCAGCTTGATAACTTTGAACTAATATACAGCCTTAAACTAAACACATCTGGGTTCAATTATTTTAACAATATATAGATATATGAAGCCCGAACTCTTACAGTAAATTATTTTCAATAATGACCACATATTGTTATATATTTTATACGACTGATTTTTTTTCTACTTGTTAAAAGGTTGATTAATAAATAATTGTCATTGTCATTCCAATGCTTTCAACTACAAAAACATAATTGTTCCTGTAAATGACTTAATTTGTTTGAATTGCACTTTTCTGACAGTGGCAAGTGGTTATAATGGTACTTTATAGAAAAATTGTTATTGTGAATGAAAACCAGACTAAAAGCTCTAAATCTATTAGGATTTCAAACCATTACTTAACAATTGCACTTCTAAAGCACAGAAGCTATAGATAAAGGAAAGTATATTGCAGGTCAGATTAAGACAACCTTTGACAGAGTTAGACCGGATGTTCTACATTCATAATATCAAGTAAAACTCCTGTTGCGTGCAGAGAAACAAAGGAGGCAGACTTAAATACATAGCCATCATATGTAACAAGTTGCTGGCAGACAGCCAACACATGGTTATGAAACCCGTCCGTGTGTGTTTACATAAATAAATGACTGCGTAGGAGTGGCTGAAAGGGCGGATCATGTAGCCCAACAGTATCTGACCACAAGTGAGTGTGTCACATTTTAATACATTCACTGTTACCTTATGAGCTAATTCTGAAGCGTTAAATATAATGATAATATAAGTAAACAGCATGCTTTTTATACAAAAGTGACATATGCAGAAGAATTTTAACATTTATTTATGCATAAGAATACTCTTTTACACGTACTGAATAACATCTCATTAAACACTTGCAGATGGTAATATAAAATTATAAATCGTATATATATATATATATATATATATATATATATATATATTTATACAAAAAACTCTGCAATATAATTTTATTATTTATTTTGTCCTCGTTTCCTGTATTTCCATTCTGAAATTGTTAGATTTTCAGTTAACTTTAGAAATGGAAGTGCAGAACATTCCACATTAACATTATATTCCACTCAGCCATGGGCTGCACACTTCAGTGACCTATTTATAACAGTCTCTAATTGGCCACAGCAGAGAAGGTAATCTAAGTTACAACATGGCAGCTCCCATTGTTTTAAAGACACTAAAACTTTACACTTATTTTGTCAATATTTAAACAGCTAATGAAACTTTAAAAAATACATCTACATGTTATTCTCAGACCAATCTTTTCTTTGACTGCATCATTCTATCTAGCATTTATTTAGAGTTTAATGTCCCTTTAACTGGGCTGCAAATTTATACTGAAAACAGCCGCTCATTTTTGAAGATAATTGTTTAAACAACTATTTTATGCAACAATGCCAATTTAAGTATCCAGTTCAAGAGTTCTATTCTCTGCATGAAATTGTTTTCAAGATTTTAAAGTCATGTCAATTGTGTAACTGCTTCTGTATGCCTTGCTTTGAAGTGTATTAAATAACCTTATTTAAAAGTCCCTACAAACTAATGGTTTTCAATTATTTTTTTTAAAAATACTGCTATTAAAAAAAAGTGTTTTAATACAAATCACTAGTCATGCCCAATTAAAAAAAAAAAAAAAGTATTGGAATGTTTGGATGAACACCACTTGGAATTTAATTGGTCATTTTTGGTAGGGCTAGTATTTAGGAGGTTTAGCCAAGGGGAAAAAATCAAAGTAGCAGGTCTGATAATGAGAATGTTGGAATGAGTAAAATATTTAAAAAATGAACTTTTAATTAAAATGAACCAGATTATGTTAGACACTACTGTGGAACGTTTATTTAGGACTATTTATTATATAATGCAATTTAAATATTTGAAGAAAATAAAACACCATGATTTTCTATATTAAATATGATTTGTAGTTCCATATACTAATTTAATCATCTACTGTTATTAAGCTCATGTTACTTCCAATGTGGTTTCCTGGTCTTCTACTGACACTATGAGTAAGATTTATCTAGCAATTACTCCTATTTTTGTGCCTAAAAATAAGCACCCTCATATTTTTCAACTGGCGCCTACAAACTTTGTAGGTCGACAGTTAATTCATACCTGTTGCATTGCGTTCGACTAGGCTTATTGGTGCGCATAAAAAAGGGGTTAAATTAGATCTTTTTAGCCGCATTTTCAATAGTTAAGTGTGTATATTAGACTAGTAACATATTTATTATATTTTGTGTGGTCTTAAAGGGACAGTCAGGTAAAAAAAAAACTTTCATGATTTAATTAGGGCATGTAATTTTAAACAACTTCCCAATTTACTTTTATTGCCAATTTTGCTTTGTTCTCTTGGTATTCTTAGTTGAAAGCTAAACCTAGAAGGTTCATATGCTAATTTCATAGACCTTGAAGACTGCCTCTAATCCGAATGCATTTTGACCACTAGAGGGCATTAGTTCATGTATTTCATATAGATAACATTGAGCTCATGCACATGAAGTGACCTAGGAGTGAGCACTGATTGGCTAAAATGCAAGTCTGTCAAAAGAACTGAAATAAAGGGGCAGTTAACAGAAGCTTAAATACAAGGTAATTACAGAGGTAAAACTTGTATTATTAAAACTGTGTTGTTTAAACAAAACTGTGGAATGGGTAATAAAGGGAATATCTTTCTTTTTAAACAAAAAAATCCTAGTGTTGACTGTCCCCTTAACATTCTCCTTTATCTACACACCAGAAAGTTCTCTGTAGATAATGTGAACAGCAGTTGAAATAATTTATCTATGAGCTTGTGTTGTGTGCACATAATGGAATACTTACTGAATTTTTGGTTGATCTTTCTATTTCTCTGCAAGTGGAAAAGCCTCAGAGAGAAGAGAATTTGCCCACATATAAGAATTGATATACTATCGTCATGAATGACGTAGATATGACTTTTATTAGCCCTTTAGAAACAAGTGAATAAATCATTTTATATACCCTCACCCTTTGCAATCTAACTCTACCATAATCAAGTTATTTAATCAAAGTTTCTTGCTTCCAGCTCACATTCTTGCAACTGGCTAATTTCAGCCGGTCTTCAGTCTACTTATGGCATGAAAAAGAGCGCATTTTTATATCATAAAGAAGGCGCAAATGCTAATTTGATTGGAGAAATGTATCTTTGCTCAGTCTGAGCTCACCTGTGGAAAGGTGCAAACAAAATACTTTTTTTTTATAAATTTGAGCACATAAATGCGCTTTGACAAAGGTGAGCTCAGGCAAACGGAAAGGAGAATGACAAGGCACATTCAGTAACACTTTGATAAATCGAGCCCTGTATGTATAAATATATCATGCATCTGTTTTAATTATAATACATAAATCATTATTAAAGATCCACTTTACCATCTACTTTTGAGTGTGAAAAACTTTTGTCTGTAATGGCTTGAAAATAAACTATGTATTAGAGGAGTATATTGCAGTCTAATGTGAGTATTTGAAATATGTTACAAGGACACTGTACTCATTTTTTTGGAGCACTGGAATTAGCATGTAGCATTTAAACATAGGAATTAGTAGGAAGTTCCTATTACAAATTAAACATTTGCAGTAATTACTTAACTAATCAGCATTTGTAGGAAGCACCTATCACCCAATCAACTTTAGTAGGAAATGCACAACTGATACTGCTGTATTTCTTTTAATTTTAACATCCTTTCCTTCACAGTTTTCAGACAAAAAGATGCTTTCTTACATGGACTATAGAAGTGAATGTCCCTTTAAGCTGTTTTCAAATTCGTAAAAAAAAATCTGACACTTTGGGCCCGAATTATCAAGGAGTAAATCGGCCCCAATGCAGTTGTAAGACCGCTGCTCCTTAACTCGTCTGCTACCTATGAAGCTACCTATGAGGCGGCGGACAGCAATCAGCCCGATTGACACCCCTGCTAGTGGCCGATTGGCAGCGAATCTGCAGGGGGCGGCTTTGCACATGCATTTCTTGTGAAATGCTTGTGCAATGATAAATGCCAACAGCGGCGGACATGATCAATACAGCAGATCATGTCCGTCCGCACATTTAATATTTGGCCCCTTTGTATTTAGTCTGAACCTTCATCCGCTAAAGAACTCAAATCTATTAGAAGACACTTTTTCCACATTATATCAGTTTAAAACCTCTTGAAAGGCCATTATGGATATTTCTTTCTAATGACACGGTGAGTCCATGGATCATCAAATACTGTTGGTAATATCACTCCTGGCCAGCAGGAGGAGGCAAAGAGCACCACAGCAGAGCTGTTAAATATCACTTCCGTTCCCACAAACCCCAGTCATTCTCTTTGCCTCTAGTGCAAGGAGGAGGCAAAGTAATTAGATGTCTGTATTAGATTCTTCTATCGAGATTTTTTTGTATTGAAGCCTGAGCAAGCTTGCTCTGATTTTCCATCACAAGCTGGGTTTAGCTGTATTCCATTCCATGTTAATTTCTTCAGTGGGGCTGTGGTAGCTTTTAAGCAGTTAGGAACTTGTAAAGGGTGCTTTGCTGCATTTTCCTAACATGTTGCTGCCCTGGTATAGAAAGCCTGAGTAGGTTTACTCTGTCTTTCTTTTTACACAGGTCTCTGTGAGGAGCAACGTCCTTTCATACTTGGTGAGTTGTCTGACTGCTGGACGGCTAGAATGCAGGTAAGTGCCTTTTTTTCTTCTGGGGCTAGAAGGCTGGCACTGAAGTGGTTAAGACCCTCTGCTTTTAAATTGGACATATCCTTATGGGTGATTACGGCAGTGGCAGGCACATTATGCATGAGACATGGGGACTGTTATCCTCCTTCACAACAAGGAAGGAGTTAACTACCTGTAGGGTTAAATTATAATTGCAGTATATTTTATACGTTATAGTAAAGTAGGCTACCCTATCAAGTTCCCTAGTTCATCGGGAGAATGACCCAGGGACTGTTAAGAGAGCGTAATTGGCTGCATTTCTATGGGCTACATAGTGTCATACATCATGATGTAAATGCAGTGTGTTTTCCGGTGATTCCCCAGCTCCGTTGTTAGTTGCACTTAAGGGAGCTGTGCGAGGTTGCCAGTGTTTTGTTTAGTGATTTTATTTTGTCATGCTTCTGGGGTCCTACAAGATGCCTCTTATTAGAAGATTTGTCGACGGAATAGAGCTTCTTTCTGTGCCGACTTTTGGCCATGCCTCCTTTGCATTACGGAGCGGCGCCATTTTAGAGGTGTTTGAGCGCTTGTATTCTACTTTGCCCCGTTCTCCAGCATGAGAACGAAACGGAGCTGACGTTCTGCCTGCCTCTTATTTAGATTGTTTTTTCTATGCCTCTGAACAGTTTCTGGTGTGTGTGAGGGATAGCTCTTAAGAATATCCCATTTTTAACAGTCGCTGTTTTCACCCGACAAACTGAGAGTTTAATCTATCTAAGTATTCTAAGGAAAGATGATGATTTAAATCGAATTATATGTGTTTCTCATAAGCAGTGAAAAAAATGGAACAGAAGCAATTAGGGACAGAGGAGTTTTGTCTTCCCCCTACTTTGGTAGCACAAGTTTGATTTCCAATCTGTGTAAATAAACGTCCCAATGTCGACCTGCTTATACTTGGAGGGGGATTGGGCTTAATTTTATGCTATGTTACATAGGTTCCACATACATATACATTTGTTTATGTTAGATTTCCTTCACTTAAGGAAATACTATCATAATTCCAATCAATAATTTTATTTTGTTAAGAATGGAACAGAGGTCTGTTCCTAAATATATTTAGATTTTTAAGTAAGTCTCTATACTCTTAAGTGACAGTGTCATTTTAAATATTTTTAAATAATTTAATTTCCAAAATTATTTTTATCCTCATGTCTCCCTGGATGATGCTGTTTAGGCTATGCCACAGCTTTCTCCGCAAAGGTCCCAAGCCTTTTTATGGCTTCACATGCAGTGCCCTGCGGTTCCTCTCAATCTCCTGGAGGAGTTATTTGCCTGCAGAATTGTCTGCCCAGGTATCTTCTGGCATCTGTGGCTGTATCTGCTTTTCCTATCTTAGAGGGAAATCGCAAGAGGAAATTTAATGATTCAGATAGTAAGGTTTCTGCTCCGCTTGCTGCTACGCATATTGCCCTTCTTATAGTCTGATGAGGAGGATAGTCGGTAGCATCTGAGGGTTAAACCTCCGATTTGGACAGTATAATTCCTTCATCTGGTGCTGAAGTAGTTCTCTTCACATTCAAGCCTGTACACCTTTGGGTATTATTTAGGAGGTGTTGGCTAATTGGTAGACTTCGACTCTCCTGTCATTTTCAATCTTCAAGAATCTAGTAAATTTTATATATACTAGGATTTCTCTTGTTCTCGACCGTACTAGGAGAATTTTCTCAGGGGAATGGGAACTCCATCTGGAAGTGTTCTCCAGGTTAACATCCTATTGGGGCTTACCAGAATGGTTCTGAACACCAAGTTCCCAAGTTCGTTTTGAGGTCAAGAGATCCTCAAGCCTTTCTAATCGTTACTCTGGCAGTTCCTTGGAACTTCAGGTTGGCATATCCTTTTCCTCTGTTTGTTCTCCTTCATTATCATCGTTATAGTCATCGTTCGGATCAAGTAGGAGAGAGCATTGTTTTTTTCTAATAGCTTCTGCGTGGCCTCGCAGTATCTGGTAGGTGGATCTAGTAGAGATGTCGTCCCTGACTCGGATGCTTCATCCAAATATCTTTTCTCTGAAGCTGACTACTTGGAGATTGAACGCTTGATTTTAGTTAAGCGTGGGTTTTTCGAATCGGTAATTGAGACCATGATCAGGCTCGTAAGCCTATCCTAGAAAGATTTACTATAAGGCATGGCAGGATCCCAAGGATCTTCTCTTTTCTCCATGAAGGCCTTGAGAAGGGGTTATCTGGTGGTACCCTCAAGGGTCAGATTCTGCTCTATCTATTCTGCTGCCAAGTGTCGGATGTACTATCCTTTTATTATGCCCTGGTCAGAATCAGGCCTGTGTTGAAGTAAGTTGCTCCTCCCTTGAAACCTTAACCTTGTTCTTAAAGTTTTTCAACAGGCTCTGTTTGAGCTTATGCATTCCATAGATAAGTTGTTATCCTGAAAAGTTTTGTTTCTTTCTGCTATTTCTTCTGTTCAGAGGGTTTCAGAACTCTCAGCTTTGCAGTGTGATTCTCCTTATCTCGTATTTCAGGCAGATAAGGCAGTTCTTCGTACCAAGTTTGGTTTCTTTTAAGGTTGTTTCGGACAGAAATGTTCATCAGGAAATTATTTTTCCTTCTCTCTGTCCTGATCCATCTTCTCATAAAGAACGTCTGTTACACAACTTAGATGTTATGCAGGCCTTTAAGTTTTATCTTCAGGCTTCAAAGGACTTTCGTCAGTCTTTTTTATTGTTTGTTGTTTTTCTGGTAAACGTATAAGCCAGAAAGCTACTGCCAATTCTCTTTCTCTCTGGTTGAGAAGTGTGTTTCGTAGGGCTTATGAGACTGCTGGACTGCAGCCGCCTGGGAGAATTACAGCTCACTCCACTAGGGCGGTGTCTTCCTCTTGGGCATTCAAGAACGAGGCCTCTGTAGAACAGATTTGTAAGACGGCGACTTGGTCTTCTTTGCACATTTTTTCTAAATTCTGTAAAATTGATGTTTTTGCCTTGGCTGAGATTTCTTTTGGGAGAAAGGTTCTGCAAGCAGTGGTGCCTTCTGTTTAGGTTACCTGTCTTGCCCTCCCGTATCGTCTTTGACCTCTGGCTTGGGTATTGATTCCTAACAGTAATTGATGATCTGTGGACTCACCGTGTCATTAGAAAGATAACAAAATTTATGCTTACCCGATACGTTTATTTATTTCTTGACACGGTGAGTCCACGGCCCTCCCTGTTTTTCAGACAGTTTTTTTATACAAACCTCAGGCACCTTTGCACCTTGTGTTATTTCCTTTCTCTCCTTTTCCTTCGGTCGAATGACTGGGGTTTGTGGGAACGGAAGTGATACTTAACAGCTCTGCTGTGGTGCTCTTTGCCTCCTCCTGCTGGCCAGGAGTGATATTCACAACAGTAATTGATGATCAGTGGACTCACCGTGTCAAGAAAGAAAGACATTTATCAGGTAAGCATACATTTTGTTTTTCATATTGCCTTTTTGCAGGGCTTTTTGTTTTGGATATTAATATTGAGCATGCCAGTTAACATTTTAACAAACATTATCATTCCTGAGTTTATCAAAATGCTAAAAAGTAAATAAATTACACTTTTAAACCGTTAAATATTGAGACACAAACAATAAACTCACGTAATACATTACAATATTATAAAAAAGATAAAAACCTTTAAAAATGTACTCAAAATGATAGGAAAGTGTTATTTAAACAATCATCAGTAATAAGAGGCACATATGTACTGCCACCAATCACTAGCTAACTCACAGTAGTGCATTGCTGCTCCTGGGCCTACCTAGGCATGCTCTTAAACAAAGGATACAAACCCCCCCCCACAAAGCTAATTTGATAACAGAGGTAAAATGGAAGGTTGTGGCAATGCAGACTGCATGAGTAACTCAGGTTGGCAAAATAAATTAAACTAGCACAAATTTCTTCTATAAGATACGACGAGTCCACAGATTCATCCTTTACTTGTGGGATATTATCCTCCTGCTAACAGGAAGTGGCAAAGAGCACCACAGCAGAGCTGTCTATATAGCTTCTCCCTTAACTCCACCCCCTCAGTCATTCTCTTTGCCTACTCTAAGTACTAGGAAGGGTAAAGTGAAAGAGGTGATAAAATGTTAGTTTTTATTTTCTTCAAGCAAGAGTTTTTTATTTTAAATGGTACCGGTGTGTACTATTTTCTCTCAGGCAGCAGATGGATGAAGACTTCTGCCTGGAGGCTGATGATCTTAGCATTTGTCACTAAGATCCAGAGCAGTTCCCACAGAATGGCTGAGGAGTACAGTCATTTTTTTTCTGGAGAGACTGTGGTATTTCAGTATCCCCATGAGGGTAAGGGTAAGCAGTAATCCTAAGAGAAGAGGAGTATTACTAAGTTTGCATATAGGGGCTAAGAAAAAATGGTTGACACTGAGTTTGAATGTTTTTGGGCAAACGTTTATTTGGCTGGGAGTGCTGATAACGTTTTTGGCAGGAACGTTTTTGATGCTTTAATAAGAGGGTACATTGGAGGGTACACTTGGCTTCTTTTTGGGTTTAAGAACCACATGGCTAGTTTGAGACCGCTCTTGTTCATTTGGGCTGAGAGACATCGAGTGAGATGGGCGGGGCCTATTTTCGCGCCTCAGTTGCGCAGTTGTATTTGACACTAAATAAAGTGTTTTCAAGCCTGTTTGTGGTCATTACTAGCCTGTTTAACATGTCTGACATTGAGGAAAGCCAATGTTCAATGTGTTTGGAAGCCATTGTGGAACCCCCACTTATGGATAGAATTAGGGCTCTCAAGCTAGCTAATTCTTTCATTACAGATGCCGCTTTACAACTGGCTAAATTAGCGGCAAAGAATTCAGGTTTTGCCATTTTAGCGCATAGAGCGTTATGGCTTAAGTCCTGGTCTGCTGACGTGTCATCAAAATCTAAGCTTTTAGCCATTCCTTTCAAGGGTAAGACCCTGTTTGGGCCTGAACTGAAAGAGATCATTTCAGACATCACTGGAGGAAAAGGCCATGCCCTTCCTCAGGATAAGACAAATAAGATGAGGACCAAAAAAAATAATTTTCGTTCCTTTCGAAACTTCAAAGGTGGTCCCTCTACCTCCTCCCTTTGCTGCAAAGCAGGAGGGGTATTTTGGTAAATCCAAGTCAGTCTGGAGACCTAACCAGACTTGGAACAAGGGTAAACAGGCCAAGAAGCCCGCTGCTGCCACCAAGACAGCATGAAGGGGCAGCCCCCGATCCGGGACCGGATCTAGTAGGGGGCAGACTTTCTCTCTTTGCTCAGGCTTGGGCAAGAGACGTTCAGGACTCCTGGGCTTTAGAAATCGTGACCCAGGGGTATCTTCTAGACTTCAAAGATTCTCCTCCAAGGGGGAGATTCCATCTTTCTCGATTGTCTGTAAACCAGACAAAAAGAGAGGCGTTCTTACGCTGTGTAGAAGACCTATATACCATGGGAGTAATCTGCCCAGTTCCAAAAGCAGAACAGGGGCAGGGGTTTTACTCCAATCTGTTTGTGGTTCCCACAAAAGAGGGAACCTTCAGACCAATCTTAGATCTCAAGATCCTAAACAAATTCCTCAGAGTCCCATCCTTCAAGATGGAGACCATTCGGACTATTTTACCAATGATCCAGGAGGGTCAATATATGACCACCGTGGATTTAAAGGATGCGTATCTTCACATTCCTATCCACAAAGATCATCACCAGTTCCTCAGGTTCGCCTTCCTGGACAAGCATTACCAGTTTGTGGCTCTTCCCTTTGGGTTGGCCAAAGCTCCCAGAATTATTACAAAAGTGCTAGGGTCCCTTCTGGCGGTTCTAAGGCCGTGGGGCATAGCAGTGGCGCCTTATCTGGACGATATCTTAATTCAGGCGTCAACTTACCAACTAGCCAAATCTCACACGGACATCGTGTTGGCTTTTCTAATATCTCACGGGTGGAAGGTGAACGTAAAAAAGAGTTCACTTATCCCCCTCACAAGAGTTCCATTCCTGGGAACTCTGATAGATTCGGTAGACATGAAAATTTTTCTGACGGAGGTCAGGAAATCAAAGATTTTAACCACCTGCCGAGCTCTTCATTCCATTCCTCGGCCGTCAGTGGCTCAGTGTATGGAGGTAATTGGACTAATGGTAGCGGCAATGAACATAGTTCCATTTGCTCGCTTGCATCTCAGACCACTGCAACTATGCATGCTTAAACAGTGGAATGGGGATTATGCAAATTTATCTCCTCAGATAAATCTGGATCAAGAGACCAGAGACTCTCTTCTTTGGTGGTTGTCACAGGATCATCTGTCCCAGGGAATGTGTTTCCGCAGGCCAGCATGGGTCATAGTGACGACGGACACCAGCCTATTGGGCTGGGCTGCAGTCTGGAATTCCCTGAAAGCACAGGGTGTGTGGACTCAGGAGGAGGCTCTCCTCCCGATAAATATTCTGGAACTGAGAGCGATATTCAACACGCTTCAGGCGTGGCCTCAGCTGGCTTCGCCAGATTCATAAGATTCCAGTCAGACAATATCACGACTGTAGCATATATCAATCATCAGGGGGGAACAAAGAGTTCTCTAGCGATGATAGAGGTTTCCAAAATAATTCAATGGGCAGAGACTCACTCTTGCCATCTATCAGCAATCTATATCCCAGGAGTGGAGAACTGGGAAGCGGATTTTCTAAGTCGTCAGACTTTTCATCCGGGGGAGTGGGAACTCCATCCGGAGGTGTTTGCACAATTGATTCATCAATGGGGCACACCAGAATTGGATCTGATGGCATCTCGTCAGAATGCCAAACTTCCTTGTTACAGGTCCAGATCAAGGGATCCTCAAGCAATACTGATAGATACTCTAGCAGTACCTTGGTCGTTCAACCTGGCTTATGTGTTTCCACCATTTCCTCTCCTTCCTTGTCTGATTGCCAGAATCAAACAGGAGAGATCTTCGGTGATTTTGATAGCACCTGCGTGGCCACGCAGGACTTGGTATACAGACCTGGTGGACATGTCATCTCTACCACCGTGGACACTGCCACAGAGACAGGACCTTCTCATTCAAGGTCCGTTCCAGCATCCAAATCTAGTTTCTCTGCGGCTGACTGCCTGGAGATTGAACGCTTGATTTTATCCAAGTGGGGATTCTCTGAGTCGGTCATAGATACCTTGATTCAGGCTCGAAAGCCTGTCACTAGGAATATTTATCATAAGATATGGTGTAAATATCTTTATTGGTGTGAATCTAAAGGCTACTCATGGAGTAAGATCAGGATTCCTAGGATTTTGTCCTTTCTCCAAGAAGGATTGGAGAAGGGGTTATCAGCTAGTTCTCTAAAGGGACAGATATCTGCTTTATCATTTTTACTGCACAAGCATCTGGCATATGTTCCAGACGTTCAGTCGTTTTGTCAGGCTTTAGTTAGAATCAAGCCTGTGTTTAAACCTGTTGCTCTGCCATGGAGTTAGAATTTAGTTCTTAAAGTTCTTCAAGGGGTTCCGTTTGAACCTATGCATTCCATAGATATTAAGCTTCTATCTTGGAAAGTTCTGTTTTTAGTTGCTATCTCTTCGGCTCGAAGAGTTTCTGAACTATCTGCATTGCAATGCGACTCGCCTTATCATGTTTTTCATTCTGATAAGGTGGTTTTGCGTACCAAACCTGGATTCCTTCCTAAGGTTGTTACTAATAAGAATATTAATCAGGAAATTGTTGTTCCTTCCCTGTGTCCTAATCCTTCCTCTAAGAAGGAGTGTCTGTTGCACAACTTGGACGTGGTTTGTGCTTTGAAGTTTTACTTGCAATCGACCAAAGATTTCCATCAAACATCTTCTCTGTTTGTTGTCTATTCTGGAAAACGTAGAGGTCAAAAAGCTACGGCTACCTCTCTTTCTTTTTGGCTGAAAAGCATCATCCGTTTGGCATACGAGACTGCTGGACAGCAGCCTCCTGAAAGAATTACAGCTCACTCTACTAGAGCGGTGGCTTCCACATGGGCTTTTGAAAATGATGCTTCTGTTGAACAGATTTGTACGTCTGTGACTTGGTCTTCACTTCATACCTTTTCCAAATTTGATACTTTTGCTTCTTCGGAGGCTATTTTTGGGAGAAAGGTTCTTCAAGCAGTGGTGCCTTCTGTTTAGCCATCTGTCTTGTCCCTCCCGTTCATCTGTGTCCTGTAAATTTGGTATTGTATCCCGCAAGTAAAGGATGAATCCGTGGACTCGTCGTATCTTATAGAAGAAAAGTAAATTCATGCCTACCTGATAAATTAATTTCTTCTATGATACGACGAGTCCACGTCCCGCCCTGTCAATTTAAGACAGATTATATATTTTTTATTTAAAACTTCAGTCACCTCTGCACCTTTTAGTTTCTCCTTTTTCTTCCTGTACCTTCGGTCGAATGACTGGGGGGGTGGAGTTAAGGGAGGAGCTATATAGACAGCTCTGCTGTGGTGCTCTTTGCCACTTACTGTTAGCAGGAGGATAATATCCCACAAGTAAAGGATGAATCCGTGGACTCGTCGTATCATAGAAGAAATTAATTTATCAGGTAAGCATAAATTTACTTTTTAATGGATTAGAATGTTGTCAGTAAGGAAAGCAAAAACTAGCCAAGTTGAGATTAGTGCTTTGTTTGCCTTAAAAGCTTTAAAAGATTGAAATCTTAGCCACATGCAGAGATTGGTCATGAAAAAGGAGATTAGGGGCCTTGTGTCTGGATTTGGGACCAACCAAATGCTGTCCAAGAAAGGTTAAACCCCTCTAGTAATGCACCCCCCTCCTCATCCAGAGAGAAATCACATTAAAATCTTTTTTTATTTATATTGTAGCATTATAATGTAATTTTTAGTCTAATCAACAATCACATATGCAGCGCAAGGACTTACGCGTGCAGAATGGAGATATTTTACTCCATTTTCTGCTCGCAGTCGCCACACATAGGCAGACGCAGTAAGCCTTGCGCTGAGTAAAAAAGTACCCTAACTCCCTGGAAGCCTTTTTAAACACCTAACGCATGCTCAATATCAACCCCTAATTCGTCATCCCTCCACATCTCAATGACTAATAAAATCTATTAACCCCTAAACAGCCAACCCCCCACAACGCAAAGTATCTAATTAACCTATTAACACCTCAACCGTCATCCCCCCACATTGCAATGACTAATAAAATCTAATAACCCGTAAACCGCCATCCCCCCACATTGCAATGACTAATAAAATCTAATAACCCCTAAGCTGCCATCCCCCCACAAGCAAAGTACCTAACAAAACTGCCAACCCCCCACAAAGCAAAGTATTAAACTAAAAACTAAGCCCCCTAACATAACTCTCCCTAACTTAACACCAAATTAAACTACACTGAAATAAAATTTAAAATATACTAACTACATTCAAAATAAAAAAAATTACAAAAAAATAAAAACTCATTTACATAAAACCCTACTATTACTATTGTGGGGGTTTGGCGGTTTACGTGTTAATAGGTTAATTAGGTCATTGCGATGTGGAGGGTTGGCGGATTATGGGTTTTGAATGGCGTTTTGACTTGTCAGTTTAATTTTTATATTCCGGTTTAGATTTCTTCTACAAGATATGACGAGTCCACAGATTTCATCCTTACTTGTAGGATTTATCCTCCTGCTAACAGGAAGTGGCAAAGAGCACCACAGCAGAGCTGTATATATAGCTCCTCCCTTCCCTCCACCTCCAGTCATTCTCTTTGCCTGTGTTAGTAATAGGAAGAGGTAAAGTGAGGTGTTAGTTTTAGATCCTTCAATCAAGAATTTTTTTATTTTAAAATGGTACCAGTGAGTACTATTTTCCTCAGGGAGAAATCATCAATCTGGATTCCTAAGAGGAATGAAGAGATCCTTTTTCTACCCTGAGGTTGATGATCTTAGCAGACATTACTAAGATCCATTCTGGTTCCCACAGAGCTTCTGAAGGTAGTGCAAGAGAAATCTTCAGTGTGGAGAACGGTGTCATGCTACAAGCAGCATTGAGGTATGTTCAGTCTTTTATTTCTGAGGAGACTTGTTATATCAGAACTGGCTGACATTATTCCCTGTAAGGGAAGGGGTAAGCAGTAGACCTGTATGGATTATGGTGTTACTGAATTTACTGTGTTATATACATATAGATTACTATGATAGGTAATTCAATTGGGGCTTGACACTGGGAGAGGCAGCTGTGAAACTTTATATATATTTAATAAAGGGCATAACGATATATGTGTGTGAAGGGGACCACATGGCTTGTTAAAACCGCTTCTAATGCGGTTATGGAGACCGTGAATGCGACGCCCACGGTGGGCGGGGCCTATTTCGCGTGCTCAGACGCGCAGTTTTCTCCTCACTAGAAGGCAGCAGGCACTAGCTCCGGTGGGGCCTAAGGTTGATTTTCAGTCACCGGATCGTTGTCGAGTCAATCTTGAGTACCCCGGGGGCAGGTAGGCAGGGGCTGTCTTCGTTGTTAAAAGTTTATTTTCAAAATAAAAAGTCTCTTTAATAAAAAGGTGCAGTACTTTTTTTTGTGTGAGGGAGAACTTTCGTAATCGGGAAGTGTTTTACCTCAGACAGATTCGGACGCCATGTCCTTTAAATTTAAGCTGGAACACCTCTGTCTGTTACTTAGGGAGGTTTTAGCGACTCTAGATGACTGTGACCCTATTATGGTACCACCAGAGAAATTGTGTAAAATGGACAAATATCTGGAAGTTCCCACTTACACAGATTTTTTTCCGGTTCCCAAGAGAATCTCGGAGATTATAAAGAAGTAGTGGGACAGACCTCACTAGAATTCTCTCTTCCTCCTAATTTTAAGAAAATGTATCCCATATCAGACACCATACGGGACTCTTGGCAAACTGTCCCTAAGGTGGAGGGAGCTATATCTACCCTGGCTAAGCGTACAACTATTCCTATTGAGGATAGCTGTGCTTTCAAAGACCCCATGGATAAGAAATTAGAGGCTCTTCTAAAGAAATGATTTATTCATCAGGGTTTCCTTTTACAACCAACAGCCTGCATTGTTCCAGTTACTACTACAGCGGCTTTCTGGTTTTGATGCTCTAGAAGAGTCTCTTAAGATTGAGACCCCTTTAGAGGATATTTTAGATAGAATTAAGGCTCTCAAGCTAGCTAATTCTTTTATCACAGATGCCGCCTTTCAAATTGCTAAGCTGGCGGCTAAAAATGCAGGATTTGCCATTTTAGCACGTAGAGCGTTATGGTTAAAATCGTGGTCTGCTGATGTGTCATCTAAGTCAAAGCTCTTGGCTATTCCTTTCAAGGGTAAGACCCTATTTGGGCCTGAGTTGAAGGAAATCATTTCTGACATTACTCGAGGTAAAGGTCATCTTCTACCTCAGGATAAGTCTGCTAAGATGAGGGGTAAACAAAATAATTTTCGCTCCTTTCGGAACTTTAAAGGAGTACCCTCTTCTTCCTCTTCCTCCACAAAACAGGAAGGGAATTTTGCTCAGGCGGCAGGCCAAGTCCGTCTGGAGACCCAACCACGCTTGGAACAAGGGTAAACAACACAAGAAGCCCGCTGCTGCTACCAAGACAGCATGAAGGGGTGGCCCCCGATCCAGGACCGGATCTAGTAGGGGGCAGACTTTCTCTCTTTGCCCAGGCTTGGGCAAAAGATGTTCAGGACCCTTGGGCACTAGAAATCATGACCCACGGGTATCAACTGGAATTCAAAAGTTTTCTCCCAAGAGGGAGATTTCTTCTTTCACGATTGTCTGTAGACCAGACAAAAAGAGAGGCGTTCTTACGTTGTGTAAAAGACCTCTCGACTATGGGAGTAATTCATCCTGTTCCAAGACTAGAACAGGGGCGGGGGTTTTACTCAAATCTTTTCATGGTTCCCAAAAAAGAGGGAACATTCAGACCCATTTTAGATCTCAAGAGTCTAAACAAGTTCATCTTTCAAGATGGAGACTATTCGAACAATTTTACCAATGATCCAGGAGGGCCAATATATGACTACCGTGGACTTAAAGGATGCATACCTGGATATTCCTATCCACAAGTATCATCATCAGTACCTAAGGTTTGCCTTCCTGGACAAACATTTTCAGTTCGTGGCTCTTCCCTTCGGGTTGGCCACAGCACCAAGGATCTTCACGAAGGTTCTAGGGTCCCTTCTGGCGGTTCTCAGGCAGCGGGGCATAGCAGTGGCGCCTTATCTGGATGATATTCTGATTCAGGCATCAATTTATCATCTAACAAAGTCTCATACAGACACAGTGTTGTCCTTTCAGAGAACTCACGAATGGAAGGTGAATTTAGAAAAGAGTTCACTAATTCCACAGACAAAGGTGCCCTTCTTGGGAACTCTGATAGATTCTATAGCCATGAAGATTTTTCTGACGGAGGCCATAAAGTCAAAGATTCTAATTACATGCCGAGCCCTTCAGTCCAATCCTCGGCTGTCAGTGGCTCAGTGCATGGAGGTAATTGGATTGATGGTGGCGGCAATGGACATCATTCCGTTTGTTCGATTTCATCTCAGACCACTGCAACTGTGCATGCTCAGACAGTGGAATGGGGATTATGCAGATTTATCTCCTCAGATAAATCTGGACCAGGTGACTCTCTTCTTTGGTGGTTGTCGCCGGATCATCTGTCCCAATGGATGTGTTTCCGCAGACCTTCGTGGGTGATAGTGACAACGGACGCCAGTCTACTAGGCTGGGGTGTAGTCCGGAATTCCCTGAAGGCTCAGGGTGTATGAACTCAGGTGGAGTCTCTACTTCCAATAAATATTCTGGAATTGAGAGCAATATTCAATGCGCTTCAGGCGTGGCCTCAGTTGGCTTCGGCCAAATTCATCAGATTCCAGTCGGACAACATCACGACTGTGGCTTACATCAATCATCAGGGAGGAACGAGGAGTTCCTTAGCGATGACAGAAGTATCCAAGATAATTTGATGGGCGGAGGCCCACTCTTGTTATCTGTCAGCAATCTACATCCCAGGAGTGGACAACTTGGAAGCGGACTTTTTAAGCCGACAGGTTTTTCATCCGGGGGAGTGGGAACTCCATTCGGAGGTATTTGCCTCACTGATTCTCAGATGGGGCAGACCGGAGTTGGATCTGATGGCGTCTCGACAGAATGCCAAGCTCCCAAGATACGGATCCAGGTTGAGGGATCCGCAGGCCGAACTGATAGATGCCTTGGCAGTGCCTTGGTCATTCAACTTTGATTCAGGCACGTAAGCCTGTCACCAGAAAGATTTATCATAAGATATGGCGTAAATATATTTTTTGGTGTCAATCCAAGGGCTACTCATGGAGTAAAGTTAGGATTCCGTCTTTTCTCCAAGAAGGATTGGAGAAAGGTTTATCAGCGAGTTCCTTAAAGGGACAAATTTCTGCTTTGTCAATTTTGTTACACAAACGTTTGGCAGATGTTCCAGACGTTCAATCTTTTAGTCAGGCTTTAACTAGAATTAAGCCTGTAATTAGACCAATTGCTCCACCCTGGAGTTTGAATTTAGTTCTTAATGTTCTTCAAGGGGTTCCGTTTGAACCCATGCATTCCATAGATATTAAGTTGTTATCTTGGAAAGTTTTGTTTTTGGTTGCTATTTCTTCTGCTCATAGAGTTTCTGAGCTTTCAGCACTTCAATGTGACTCGCCTTATCTTATCTTCCATTCTGATAAGGTGTTTTTACGTACCAAACCTGGCTTCCTTCCTAAGGTTGTTTCTAATAAGAATATCAATCAGGAAATCGTTGTTCCTTCATTATGTCCTAACCCTTCTTCTAAGAAGGAGCTTATGTTGCATAACCTGGACGTGGTCCATGCCCTGAAGTTTTACTTGCAGGCGACTAAGGATTTCTGTCAATCATCTTCATTATTCATTTTTTTTTCTGGAAAGCGTAGGGGTCAGAAAGCTACGGCTACCTCCCTTTCTTTTTGGCTGAAGAGTATCATCCGTCTGGCATATGAGACTGCTGGATAGCAGCCTCCTGAAAGAATTACGGCTCATTCTACTAGGGATGTGGCTTCCTTATGGGCTTTTAAAAACGATGCTTCTGTTGAACAGATTTGCAAGGCTGCGACTTGGTCGTCTCTTCACACTTTTTCCAAATTTTTCAAATTTTATACTTTTGCTTCTTCTGAGGCTGGTTTTGGGAGAAAGGTTCTTCAAGCAGTGGTGCCTTCCGTTTAGGTCTCTGTCTTGTCCCTCCCTTTCATCCGTGTCCTATAGCTTTGGTATTGTATCCCACAAGTAAGGATGAAATCTGTGGACTCGTCATATCTTGTAGAAGAAAAGTAAATTTATGCTTGCCTGATAAATTAATTTCTTCTACGATTTGACGAGTCCACGGCCCTCCCTGTCATTTTTAAGACAGATTTATATTTATATTATATTTATATTTTCACCTCTGCACCTTTAGCTTTTCCTTTCTCTTTCTAACTTCGGTCAAATGACTGGAGGTGGAGGGAAGGGAGGAGCTATATATACAGCTCTGCTGTGATGCTCTTTGCCACTTCCTGTTAGCAGGAGGATAAATCCCACAAGTAAGGATGAAATCCGTGGACTCGTCATATTGTAGAAGAAATTAATTTATCAGGTAAGCATAAATTTACTTTTTTACAGATAAATTCAACATTTATTTAATTTTAGTTACGTGTGCAACTGACGTAAAGTTAATGGCGATGCCAGAAATTTGTATTTGCGCACATTTCTGAACCACAGCAGTTTTTACAACTTATGGCAGTATAGCATCTGGCGGCGATGATTATGTGATTTGTCCGATGTGCGAGGTGAACTTACGGGCGACATGGATTTCAGCAGTTACTCGGAAACTTACGCCACACATGTAATCTCGCCCATAGAATGGGAGGAAGAGTTGCTTCTTGTAAAAAGCAACCCCTTTTTTGTTGCTCTAGGAATGGAAATGTGAAACTTAAGATCTGGAAGATGTAGTTATGTGTCTTTGTGTATCAGGTAACAAGACCTGATATAAGCGCTATCTTTACAAGTAGCTGATTTGCATAGCTAATGAACTCTAAGATTAATCTATTTATAAAGATCATCCACTGGAGGCTGTGAGTCATACAGTGCAGAAATCTACAATAATATTTGTAGTTGAAGGTATATTAAGGTCCACAGGGCTAGTTGTTAGTGTTGCCTCTGGGATATTGCACCTCAGATTTCTGTACGCTATAGGTCAATGGACTAAATGTACTATTAGTGTTCTACATTTATTATTAAACCTGAATCCTGCTGTAACTTTCTAGCCTCTATTGTCACATATCATAGATTAAGCAGAGTTCATTTAACCTTTATATAGATGTACAATAATACATAAGGGAGTAAAGTAAGATGGGTTGATGTGTCTTTTAATGGAATATGTATTTGTTGTATGCTTTTGTTTTCATTTTTAATGTGTTATTCCCGATTCTCAAGTAAAATAAAATGATAGTTCATTTTAGATTAAAATTTTTCTTTGTATTGAATTTGAATCATAACCGTGGACCTTATAGTAATATATGAGTATAGTTCTCATTTAATGCAAGAACCCTTAGGCTATTACCCAGATTACATGTCTTCACCTCTGGAGTTATTCCAGGCGGATGTGGTGGGACCAAGGACGAGGACTTTAGTCTTGTCTGCAATGCCCGCCCAAATGGAATGCTGTGCCCCCTCAAAAAATATTGATATGATCATACGCTTTAAAAATAATAAATAAAATAATGAATTGTTACGTAATTCTGCATGCTGGGGGCAGAGTTAGCTGCCGAACTGTGAGGTTGCATCACGCATTTGCAAGGAGCTCCGTGTCTTAACCTCCTATTTGGAATTGGAAGTTAATTAGAGACTTTTTGGACTTGTCTTTAACCCTATTAATTTTACCTTACTATAGTGAGTTACTCATTTTCTTAAACAATAGACCATGATAAGAATATGATTGTATTATAAAAATATAAGTCTATAAATGGCTACCGGCTTCTATCGACGCCTCAAAAGTTCACTGTGATCTTAGGCCCGGGCGTCGATAGAAGCTGGTAGCCATTTATAGACCTATATTTATATGATACAATCATAGTCTTATAGGTTCACAGTATATAGGTTATATTAAGTAGCCTGATATCCGTTAGTTATTGAGAAACAGGTATAGCTAAATCTAATTTTCAAAATGACCAGTACCTGAAAACCTAGTATCCTCACTGCTATTGCAAACAAAGGGGTTAATTGCATTAGAGGGTTTGTGGTGCATTGCTGTTTAGGGGACATGATTGAGAATGAGTTGTTTTGGATCATGGTGATTAAGGGGTGAATTGTTTTTAAGGAGCTATTGCACTGGGGGTCTCAAGTTTAATGGCTCTGTTTTAGTGCACTGCATAGGAGTTAGACTTTATTATTTTACCTAGTAATATGGAGTTGACACATTCAAATATGGTTGGGGCTGAATACGCAGTCGCAAAACAGTTCTTACTCACACAAATGAATAAGGACACACAAGGAGAGAGGTTGACAATTACACGTATCCTCAAAACACAACAGAAAACCTTTAAAAGCCATGCCAAGCGTACTGACTGCTTTCAAACTTGCGTTAACTTTTGGTGCCTCCACTGCCAGCCGACTCTACTGTTACGTAGTACCTAAGTCCATTAGGCAGAAGATGGTTATTGGAATAAGAACTGTAGAAAGATTGTAAGATCATTTAATTTTGAAATTTTATTAACCCCTTTATCCTAAAGGTATATGAAAGTGCAAAATATATGCTAGAGCAATTTATTATTGCACTATTACCTTATAATTGTGTGTTTAACCCCTGCAAGGGGATTAAACTCATATTTAAAGTCTGCTCCAGAGCAGCAATGCACTACTGGGAGTTAGCTAAACACATCTGATGAACAACAGACAAATTAGTGTAGCCACCAACTACCAGCTAGCTCTCAGTAGTGTAGGAAATATACATATTCTTTTTTCAACAAAGGATACCAAGAGAGCAAAGTAAATTTGAAGTTAAGAAGTAAATTTAGAAGTGTCTTACAAATGACTTGCTCTTTCTGAATTCTGCAAGTTTAATTTTTCTTTACATCTCCATTTAACATGTTACTAGCCAAGGATACATTTTAAATTACATTAGACATTGGTATAAAGTGATTCTTGATGCAACTAATTGGAATATTAGAATCTGTGGATCATTGTGAGTTATATATATATATATACATACACAGTATATATATATATATATATATATACAATTTTAAAAAGAAAATTATGTGTTAATCTGATGATTTTTTTGTATTTCATCAATATTGATTTTGCAGTGTGGTGAATATTTTATTTAGAAATTAGCCTTTTTAATATGAATTAGCACAATTAATTTATAATATTGATTATGTGGTTGTTGCTGTTGCTACATTTTATTATTTTTACCATTTACCTATGATTATAAATTGGCTCTTTTATTATATTTTTAATATATTTAATGTCAATAAATAATTAACTTTGATTCATAAATAGATGCGTCTCATTCAATAAATAGATACACGTTTGCTGTTTCTGATTATGGAGCATTATGTTTCTATAGTAACATTTCCAGCCGTTTGTTTATATTTCTGTTTTGTTAGACCGATGCACCAGTAAGACTGACTTGATTTTAAACAAGTATGTTTTAAAAAATAAATTTTATATATATATATATATATATATATATATATATATATTTCATTTAAATTTTTGACCATTGAAATTACCTTTAGTAATAGCAATGCTCGTATACTCTTCAGATCTTTCTATACAACTGTCATTTGTTATTTTGTTTTTGTTTTTTTTAGATATTTTTGGTACACAGAAACTTGCCATTGTATATTGATTTTTTTTTTTTTAATTAATGATAAATGTATATGGCATGATTGTTATGTCAAAGACACAAGGTCAGATTACAAGTGGAACGCTAATTAACGATCCTGCTCAAATGTTAACTGTGTTAGAAGTTCAGCTTTTTGCGCACGTTGAGTTACACTCATATTATGCCCGTGCGCTAAGAAGATGAGCGCAAAAAGCTGCACATGCCCAATTAAAACACCAACACCTTACTTGCACACAAGGCTATCGCATATTTTCATGTGCGCTAACCCGACATGAAAATATAAATATTTCACATTCCAGTGTTCTTCATTTAGAAGAATATGTTCTATTTAGTCATAAATACATATTTCTACATATATTTGATGGTATTTTGGTACAATATAAAGGAAGGGAAAAAAGACACCCTCTTTGAATTCTATGGTTTTATGTATAAGGACATAATAGCAATCATCTGGTCCTTTGCAGGTCTTAAAATTAGGTACATACAACCTCAGATGAATAAATTACACCATGTCATGATTTACTTAACAAAAATAAAGCCAAAATGGAGAAGCCTAGCTTGTAGAATCACCTTTAGCAGCAATAACTTGAAGTAATCGTTTTCTGTATGACTTTATCAGTCTCTCACATCATTGTGGAGGAATTTTGGTCCACTCTTCTTTACAACGTTGCTTCAGTTCATTGAGGTTTGTGGGAATTTGTTTATGCACAGCTCTCTTAAGGTCCCGCCACAGCATTTCAATCGGGTTGAGGTCTGGACTTTGACTGGGCCATTGCAACACCTTGATTCTTTTCTTTTTCAGCCATTCTGTTGTAGATTTGCGGGTGTGCTTGGGATCATTGTCCTATTGCATGACCCAATTTCAGCCAAGCTTTAGCTGTTGAACAGATGGCTTCACATTTTACTCTAGAATACTTTGGTATACAGAGGAGTTCATGGCAGACTCAATGGACTGCAAGGTGTCCAGGTCCTAAGGCTGCAAAACAAGCCCAAATCATCACCCCTTCACCACCGTGCTTAACAGTTGGTATAAGGTGTTTGTGCTGATATGCTGTGTTTGGTTTCCACCAAACATTGCGTTGTGGCCAAACATCTCAACTTTGGTCTTGTCTGTCCAAAGGACATTATTCCAGAAGTCTTGTGGTTTGCTCAGGTGCAACTTTGCAAACGAAAGCCATGCTGCCATGTTTTCTTTAGAGAGAAAATACTTTCTCCAGGAAACCCTTCCATACAAACCATACTTGTTCATTCTTTTTTTTTAATTGTACTGTCATGAACATTTAACATTTAACATGCTAACTGAGGCCTGTAGAGTTTGAGTTCTTTGCAATTTCTTTGTGCATTTCACGGTTTTACCTTAGGATGTCCACTCCTGGGAAGATTGGCAACTCTCTTGAATGTTTTCCACTTGTGAATAATCTTTCTCACTGTAGATTTATGTACTGAAAATTGTTTGGAAATGGCCTTATAACCCTTCCTAGATTGATAGACAGCAACAATTGTTTCTCTAAGATCATTGCTGATGTCTTTTCTCCTTGGCATTGTGTTAATGCTCCAGACCAGCAAACTGCGAAACTTTGGCTTTTATAGAGGTGGTCACACTTGCTGATGATCAGTTAATCAAAGGCATTTGATTAGCAACACCTAACTGCTACTTAGCCTCTTAATTCCTATGGAAGCAGTAAGGGTGTACTTAGTTTTTCACACATGGTTTCTTCATTTTGGCTTTGTTTTTGTTAAATAAATCATGGCATGGTGTAATATGTCATGTTGTTATTCATCTGGAGTTGTATTTACCTAAATTTAAGACCGGCTAAGGACCAGATGATTGTTTTTATGTCCTGATATGTAAAACCATAGAATTAAAAAAGAATGTACTCCCCCCCCCATGACTGTATATAGATCTTTAGAGATGTATATTTATATATATGTATCTCAATGTTAAAGCCCTTTGTCTGTCTTTTTTTCCCTAACAACTGAGATCTCAAATCTTTGAGCCTTTATAACTTTTTTGTGCAATATTTGTTTTTAATAATTTTTTTAGATGGTGTTATTATGAGTCTAAGGGGCCAATTTATTATATTGCGACTGGACATGATCTGCTGTAGCATACGCTGTCTGCATTTATCATTGCACAAGCAATTCTTGTGAAATGCTTGTGCAATGCGGGCCCCTGCACATTCGTGGCCAATCGGCCACTAGCAGGGGGTGTCAATCATCCCGATCGTTGTCCTCCATCTCAGAGTTAAGATCTTACAACTGCTGCTTCTTAACTTCCGCTTCAGGAGTGGGTCAGAAGTAGCATCCGCTGCTTCATAAATCGACCCCCATGTGTACTTTGTAATATATTTTTTGTTAGACTTTTTTGTTTCGCTAAACAGTTAACCAGAGATCTTAGGACATGGTAATCATTCTAGCGTAAATTGATATAGCGATAAAGCGATCACATCTACATTCAATACGTAATACCAGTGTTAGTTCTCCACTCGTAATCTGGCCCACAATGTTTGCTAAGAATAGGGATATAAAATGATGTTTTAATTTTACTTTGCTTTCTAATTACTGTACCACATCAATTCCAATTCCTATTTAAACCATAACAATAATTCACAGATAATATCGGGGATAATAATTGGGACAGTCCTACAAAAAAGTTCTTTATGCCTTACTGCAGATTAAACGATCTGGGAAGAACCTATTTTAATGTGGCTAAGCACAGATGTGCAGTCATATTTTACTGCGTCTGCACAGAATTCCATATGTGGAGGGATTATTTTAAAAGGCTCTATCTAAAGCCTGGCATATTCTGAACAAATTATTTGGTATCAGTCTAGAAAATGCAAAACTGTATCCCAAATGAAACTGCTAGAAATAAACTTTTTACGCACATGGTTTGCACTCGTATTACAAGTTGAAAGTAAATTGTTTGCGCACAAGCAAAACCTGCGGCGGTTATATAAACGACTTCCGAAATCGCAATCGTGTTAACTTCTCCTCATAGACTTTATTGAAGCGTGTTTTAAAAAAAAAACTAACACTTATCGTTCATGCGCTAACCCAATACCATATTAAACCCACAGATCTATACCCGACATGGGTTATTAATATTTCACGTACAGTAACATTTTATTTTATTTTAAATAGATATTTCTACATATATTTATATGCCTGTATATATATTCATATAGAGATATAGGTAAATATATATAATTTACATTAACATCAACAGATATATATAGACATACATATTTAAAAATAAAAAGAACATTTTCTTTTATGTGAAGAACATTGGAATGTAAAATATTCATAATGCGGGTTTGGGCTTCGTGTTTACACGTATAAATACACATACAGTATATATATACACATACATATACATATTTAGACATATATATATATATTTCCATTATAGGCCTTTCCATTTAAACACCTTATGATACACATTATACCTTTGAACCCTTATAAAAAATTTGTATTAATATTTAAATTAATATTTTTTATCAGATGGTGTATATATGAGTGTATCAGTTTATTTAAATGTATTTATGTTGTGTTTGGTTTACATTTTTTTAACCCCTTGCCCTTTACCTGAGGTCTTCAGTAACACTAACCCAATGAGCATAAATTTAGTTTACTTTCCACTTGTAATACTAAAAGTTAGCATGGTTGCGATATTGTTATCATAACTCAAGCTAATGATTGCACGCCACTTGTAATCTAGCCCTCTGTAGTTAAAAAAAGGAGACAGATTTTGTTTCTTCAAATTAGAAGATATAATAAATGCATAGAAATGCTGATGGAGTAAGAGTTGGTAAATATAGCCCTAATAAATTACATTCTAAGCACATTTATGATAAGGACTTTGACCACTGTTGTGACTGCTCCCATTTTCTCTAGCAATTTCTATCCACATATTATACTATATAACCAAGTTCCAGCATTTTTCCAAAGAGGAAAAACTGACCCTTAATAAGCCAGTTACAAATTAACCCCTAGTCACATTGACCGACCACAGATCACATGCCCAGTTACATTAAAGGGATACTAAACCCACATTTTTTTCTTTCATGATTCAGATAGAGCATGCAATTTTAAACAACTTTCTAATTTACTCCTATCACATTTTCTTTGTTCTCTTGCTATCTTTATTTAAAAAGCAGGATTTTAAAGCTTCGGAGCGAGCCCATTTTAGGTTCAGAACCCTGGATAGCGCTTGCTTAATGGTGGCTACATTTAGCAATCAAGTAAGCGAGCATAATCCAGGTTTCCAACCAAAAATGGGCCGGCTCTTAAAGGGTCATGAAACCCAAAATTTTTCTTTCATGATTTAGGTAGAACATATAATTTTAAACAATTTAATTATATTATCTAATTTGTTTCATTCCTTTGGTATCATTTGTTGAAGGAGCAGCAATGCACTACTGGTTTCTACCTGACCACATGGGTGAGCCAATGAAAAACTGTATATGTATGCAGCCACCAAATCAGCAGTGAGAACCTAGGTTATTTGCTGCTCCTCAACTTGTCTAGATAAACCTTTTAGCAAAGGATAACAAGAGAAGGAATCAAATTAAATAATAGAAGTAAATTGAAAAGTTGTTTAACCCTTGAGTGCTAACGACGGCTCTGAGCCGTCACAGAGTTTCTCACTCAGGTGCTAACGATGGCTCAGAGCCGTCGCTAACACTCTCCCACCTTGAGGGGGCGTCACGTGCAACTTTATTTTAAAATTACAATAACAAGTATAGGGAAAGGGGGCATGCTGCTAAGAAGCCTGTATATCAGGCATCTAACCAACTACAGACCCCCAAGAACCACTGTTGGAAAGGTAATCGCCTTCAGATTGGGGATCTGAAAAAAAATTTAAATAAAAAAATATATATATATTTAAAAAAATTAAAAATAAATAAAACCTTAAATCAGCTTAGCACCCAGGTGTATTGTATTCTCTATCTGAATCATGAAAGAAAAAAATTGGGTTTAATGTCCTTTTAAGCTTTACATTCCTGCTTTTTAAATAAAGATAGAAAGAGAACAAAGAACAATTGATAATAGGAGTAAATTAGAAAGTTGCTTAAAATTGCATGCTCTATCTGAATCATTAAAGAAAAAATTTGGGGTTAGTGTTCCTTTAAGGGAACATTCTAGAGTTGTCAAGGCACTATGAGACAGTGTTATCACATATTGGAGGATCACACCATGAATGAAAAATTAAACTGATCCTGCATGAGCATTCATAATCTGAATTCTGCAATAAGTTAACATTTAACATCTATAACACCATGTGCATATGTCTGGAAAACTTGAAGGCTTTTGAGCACCAGGAGGCAGGAATGTTTGCCCAATGTATAGCATTATTAATAATATTAATTAAGCCACTTACATGCATGTCTGCATATTTTTAATTGTCAGCCTAGACCAAGCACAGTACACATTTACCAATCAACTTGCAATACGTTATACCCAGCACACTTAGTAGCGCTTGCTGATTGGTGGCTATATTTAGCCACCAGTCAGCAAGTACTACACAGATGCTGAACCAAAAATTGGATGGCTACAAAGTTTACATTCCTGCTTTTTAAATAAATATACCAAGAGAACAAAGAAAAATGGATAATAGGAGTAAATCAGAAAGTTGCTTAAAACTGCATGCTCTATTGCAGGGTTCTTCAAACTTTTCCCCCCAAGACCCAGTGCCATAATACCACAGACCTTCGCGACCCTATTTTTATGCTTGGTCTGAAATAATATACAGCAAAATAACTGCAATTTTTGGCAAAGTGACTAACGTGTATGCACTTTATTCCTGATTGTAGTCAAACTTGAAAGTGTTATAAATGGTTCAACACACTCTCATACAACATACACACACCACACACACTCACTTATAGCACACACACACACCATGCACTTATACAGCACACACACACTCTAATACAACAAACACAGACCACACACACTCTCTTATAGCACACACACCATGCACTTATACAGCACACACGCACTCAAACACACACACCACACACACTCACTCACAGCACATGCACACCGTGCACTTATACAGCACGCACACTTCTACAGCACACATACACCACACACTCTTTTAAAACATACACACCCCAAACACACACCACACACTCTCATACAGCACACACACCCCAAATAACACCCCTATTCAAATAGCACACATACCACACACACACACTCATATGACACACACACCACACATGATGCCATTCGATATTATCAACGGCTGTTACATTCGATAATGCTATTTGTATTTTTTTATGCCTTTGGCTGCAATTGGAATACCACTGTAAGTTTTTATCTTTGTTTGTATACACTAATGTGTTGTTAATTGAATGAATGATTGCTACCATAGCTTAATTGATCACTTTTGCTCTCAAATATTTTTTTTTATAGGGGATAATGGTTTCTGTGAGCATATAACATATGCCGTCAAAAGCAGGACTGACTGCATAATTGATACCAAAAGTGTTAAAAAGTCTGGTACATGTGTTCCTATTTATTAAATAAAATACTGTTTTACTGTTCTACTAATGTGTATATTTTCTTTAAAAATTAAATTATCTTTAAAATGGCACCCAACTTTAAGGGTGTTGCTTATAATCGGGTGCAGCCTATACTCGGGACAATACGGTATATGTATATAATCATATACATATATATTTACAATTTGCCGCCATTGCTGCGCGATTTACCCCCTTCGCTGTACTTTGGCTCTTTGCCGTGTATGACGGCATCAGAACAAGCCTCCCATTGGAGCCTATGGAAGCACGCTCTCGTGAGTGCAATGCATTGCTGTCGACTTGTAATACCAGTGCACATTAGTGTGCGCTAGTATTACTCAGTGGAGCGCAAATATCGCTTTTACAAAACGATATTTAGCGCTCCACTTGTAATCTGACCCAATCTATAGTTAGTAACAGCTGATGTGGAGTCATTGTATACCAGTATAAAACATACTGTCGTATACAGGCTATTGAATATTTTTTTTTATCAACTAATACTACTGATAACCAAGAACAATGTATTTATTCATAATTTGTTCACTTTAAAAGATCAATTTTACCTCCAAACTCAAGGTACAGCGATGGGCATTGCTTGTGTCCCAACGCACACTAAGTTATTTTGATGTCTTTACAGATGGCATGGAGATCTATACTAATATCTTTATGGATAAGGTATATTGACAATGTGTTGTTCATCTGGGATGGAACCCAAGAAAAATTAGATCAATTCATGCAAAACTTGAATAATAACAATTAAAATATAAAATTAACTTATACAGCTGATCAACATCAACTATGTTTTCTGGATTTGACAATTATTAAAAATCCTAATGGAACTGTCAGCACCACCATCACACAGAAAGTGCACATTCAAACAGCACTTTAAAAGCTATTCCTTATGTTGTATTCCTACGCCTGCAACGTAATTGTTCAGATACTCAAATATTTTTACAAGAAAGTGATGCACTAATGGATAGCTTATTAAATTGATGATATGGTAAGAGGTTAATTTAAAAAGCCAAATCCAAAGCATTAAATACCAGTAGAGAAAAATGATACAACCGAAAAACAAACGGGAAAAAAATGAACAGCCAATGCTGATAACTACCTATAATCCTCAGATGCACCAAGTTGTAAAAAATATTAATTATAATTGGAGAATTCTACTTTGTTTCTAATAATTTGGGTCTCAATAGGTTATTATAGACCCTTAAACCTAAAAGATAAATTTGTTTCGAGTCATTATATAAATGTTCCTAAGAAACAAGATCTTGATCCAGGAAGATACTCTGTATGTGCACAAGTAATAGTAAAATAATATGCAAGACAGGGAAATCTCACTCCTTACAACAGCACTTCTCATGTCAATCATCTGGAGTAATATATGTGTTACACTATCCGTGCCAAAAGGTAAAAACGTTAGTATGACAATCAGAGAAGTCAGGGTGAGAATACTTGAACAAATGTGTAATATCAAGAATGCTGACTAAGATTAGTCTGTAGGCAAAACCATAAGAGAAATCTCTTTTTCAAGCTGAATGCAAATGGATCTATTTATTGGATGCTATTAAACCCCAAGGACTTAATACTAATGTTTATGTTTATTTATAAGACACTACACATTTAATACAACTCATTTCTTCCCAGTTTCACATATCACTCTTATCATTTTTGTAATCAATTGATCTCTCACCACACTGCATTTCACATTTTTCTCTAGCACTTTATTTATCATCCTTTTTATTTTGTGTCACTATTTGTAATTATTCATATTACTTCTATGTAGACTATTAAATCCATATTCTTGGATTCAATATAACATTCTACAGCTGTTTACAAATTTGGGCATATGTATGGGTACTAATTTTGCAATACATAATATTAATATTAAATACAGGTCCTGGATTATACGTATTTAGCCAATATCTGATACTTGCAAAAACTACACTAATTTAAAGATAGATTAGCCACATACCATTAACAACAGATTTGTTGACAGGAATAATTTAAGGTGCTATGATTTAAGTATTTTTAATCAATGTATGTGTGTAGCTGAATGTCTGTATTCAAATTTAATTTAGTAAGCTTTAGTGGCGTGATTGAAAGATTTTTTTGTACAGGCTAGTTTAGTTTTTGGGAACAATTAGATTACTATAGGATTGGGCATAATTTCTGAGTTTCTGCTACTCTGAGCTTATTTTTTTTGCCTTTACAAATATGGTGGCAGGGATTCCAAGATTGACTACCACAGAGTGTTCATACAGAAAAAAAAAATGCCATAATATTTGTACAGAATGGCTGCACAAGTGCATATTCTCTAGTGTAAACTAACCAAGGATGACTCACATTAACAGAGACACAGCTCTTCTTGTTAGGAGCTCACCACAACCTTTTGCCATGTGGCCCAGGGAGGTTTACCAAAGAAAAAAAAGAAAAAGTTGCATATCAGTGGTGTAGAAGAGATCATCACTAAGGGCCAGATTTATTAAGGGGAGTGCTGTCGGCTGCAGGTTTGTATAAGCGAACCTGCAGCCGAGATTTAAAGTGATGGTAAACTCTCCCCTTTTTAAAATCAGATCTGGAATGTAAGCGCTATTTTAGATGGAGTTTAATTCATTAGCTGTAATGAAGATGCAGTATAACATGCTTTTTAATATAGATATGAAATTCAAATACTGCATGCTCCTTCGCCCACTTCAAAAGTAAAATTTTCTGTGAGCTAACAGATTGAATTGTTGTCCAATCAGCGCTCTCCCCATATGGCACTTTTGTTGTAGCTAGAGCATTGATTGGAGAGTAATTCAATCATTTAGCTGACATGAAAATTGACTTTTGAAGTGGGTGGTGTAACGTGGGGTATTTGAATTTCATATCTATATTAATAACTAAGTTATAGCGCATCTTCATTGCACATGATGAATAAAACTCCATCTAAAATAGCGCTTACATTCCAGATCTGATTTTAAAAAGGGGAGAGTTTACCATCACTTTAAGATGCAGAAATCAAACGCAAAGCCAGAGGGACAGGAGTGAAGATGTATACCCCTATCCGCCTTACGTTGTTAAATCTGGCCCACAGTTTTAAGTGATGTGGTGTTTTTTGCTGCCCTAGGCACTGAAAAAACTTGCACCCAGAGCCCCCCACCCCAACTATTTTAGTTTATATTTGCCTGATATATTTCTCTTAATTACAGACCAGGAACACATGGAGGGACCAGACAACCAAGGATCATTATATTAGTGAGAGGGCATCATGCCATAAAACAAACCCTAAAAATTAGCTGCCCCCAAAATGCTGCAGCCCTAGGCAAATGCCTGATTGCCCTATTTTAAATGTACCCTTGGTGGTGCTACAGTAATGGTGCTTATTACCTTTAGAATCCTCACTATAGGCTTCACCAAAGTGTCATTATAAAAGAGCAAATGAAAATTGAAGGGCCAGATTACATGAAAGCCAAATTAGCGCTCCACTGTATAATACCAGTGCAGGTATGCTGGGAAGCATTGAGCTCACGAGACTATGGGAGCCTCGTTCTGATGCCTTCAGAGATGGCACCAGAACATTGTGCAACGAAGGTGGTAAGAAGTGCAGCGATGTCAGCAAACTTAAATATATATGTATATGATTATATACATATATATATATTTATGTGTTAATATGTGTATAAACACATATTACCACATACATATACTGTATTGTCCTGAGTATAGGCCACACAGTTTCTACCTTTATTTAAATTTTTCAACTAGGGTGCGGCCCTACTGGAAACAGTTCCCATAGACCGCAATGTAAAGGTACTTTTCAATGCCTCAAGTGTCTATTAAACTATGGGAGCTGCCATTTTGTAAGTTAGGTTACCTTCTCTGCTGTGGTTAATTAGGTGCAGTTATAAATAGGTCACTAGAGTGTGCAGCCAATGGCTGCGTAGAATATAACAGGAACTGAAAAGCTCACAATTTTAGAATTTAATTTACAGGAAACAAAATAAATAATGAAATATATTGCAGTTTTATTTATATATACATTTTATAATTTTATATTATCATCTCAAAGTGTTTAATGTCCTTTTAATAGTTTTCACAAAAGGTTTGGAAAACAGCACATCTCTTGGTTGATTGGCACGGAATATAGGACCTGCCACGTCCAAATTGTAATCCAATAACAAAAGATTGGATTAATTTCCTTAGATTAGTAGTATCAACATAAACTCTTTCCTCTCTACTTTAGATAATCTGTTAATATGTGCAATACTCCTCTTTTAATTGTATATGTGGGTTTTATGTGTTTTTAATATGAATGTAACAAACTATTCTCATGAGACCATCTAAAACAATAGAAAAAAAAATGGGTGCAGTATGATTTACATCCACAAGATGTCCCTATTGTGCAATGAGTTGCTCACATGAGAACAGGTAACAGGCAGGGATAGGCAAGGTGTCCGTGACTAGCCCTTGCAGTGTCCGCCACAACCTTAGTATATCTTTTCTTTCTGATTAATTAATAGGAATATAAAAAAATATGTAGTGTGAATAAAGTTAGTGGCTTGTCAAGAGACTGCTAGCGATATTGGGTGATATGTTATGGAGTAAATAAAATCCAATAAGTGGAAAACAGCACACCTGAATCTTTCTCTTATGGGGCACGGAGCAGCAGACTTGCCAGGTCCACAGCACAATCACAAACTTCAAAGAACTCCAGCCACCATATCAATTTAAAAGACCTTTATTTTCTTATCCTGGGTCCAAACATACAACGTTTCAAGCCAATGTGGCTCTTAGTCATGTACATGACTAAGAGCCACATTGGCTTGAAACGTTGTATGTTTGGACCCAGGATAAGAAAATAAAGGTCTTTTAAATTGATATGGTGGCTGGAGTTCTTTGAAGTTTGTTATGGAGTAAATAAACCCTGAGTGAAATACTGGATGTGTAACTGCATCTGTAGAATAACACCCAGCTCTATACAAAGACACAGTAGTGACACTGGCACATGCGTATAGCCAGAGGGGGGCTGGTTATAGGATCAGTGGTATCTGCATCAATATAATAACACCCAGCTCTATACAAAGACACAGTAGTGACACTGGCACATGGGTATAGCCAGAGGAGGGCTGGTTATAGAATCAGTAGTACCTGCATCAGTATAATAACACCAAGCACTATACAAAGACACAGTAGTGACACTGGCACATGCGTATAGCCAGACAAGAGCTGGTTATAGGGTCAGTGGTATCTGCATCAGTATAATAACACCCAGCTCTATATAATGACACAGTAGTGACACTGGCACATGGGTATAGCCAGAGGAGGGCTGGTTATAGGATCATTGGTATCTGCATCAGTATAATAATACCCAGCACTAAACAAAGACACAGTAGTGACACTGGCTCATGCGTATAGCCAGACAAGGGCTGGTTATAGGGTCAGTGGTATCTGCATCAGTATAATAACACCCAGCTCTATATAATGACACAGTAGTGACACTGGCACATGGGTATAGCCAGACAAGGGCTGGTTATAGAATCAGTGGTATCCTCATCAGTATAATAACACCCAGCACTAAACAAAGACACAGTAGTGACACTGGCTCATGCGTATAGCCAGACAAGGGCTGGTTATAGGGTCAGTGGTATCTGCATCAGTATAATAACACCCAGCGCTATATAATGACACAGTAGTGACACTGGCTCGTCGTTGGTATAGCGAGACGAGGGCTGGTTATAGGGTCAGTGGTATCTGCATCAGTATAATAACACCAAGCACTATAAAATAATGTTTTTAATTTCAAATGTACCTTGGTGTCCTTCTCTAAGGTCGGTACTTTGGAAAATGTCCACCACAGCCTTTGTCTGTGCCTATCCCTGGTAACAGGTGAGGGTATAAAAGTCACAAACCTGTGTATAATTAAGTATACATGACTAAGGGCCTACAGCAGGCTTGAAACGTTGTATGTTTTGCTCTGTGGACCCTATGTGAAACAATAAAGGTCTTTTTTTAACTTTGGAGGCTGAAATATCCTTCTTTTGCTTTTAATAGTTTTACTAGTAGAGGTTGCTACAGGAATATGAAACATATTTAATGGTTTCCTTGCTTAAAGCAATTTCTCAAACCATGGTTCTTAATACGGAGTCTGAGATTGTTGCAGCCAGAATAATTTGATACAGACTGCTACAGTTCAGTGGCACACAAGCAGAACAAATAGAGTTTTACCAGCTTTTTATTTATCTCTTCATATACTGTTTTCCAATCATGATGAATTACAACCAATTTATGTGTAATATAGTATTAATACTTTTAAGACCTTATTCTATTAAAGGGACATGAAACCCAAATAAATTCTTCCATGATTTAGATAGAGCATACAATTTGAAAAAAACTTTTTAATTTACTTCTAATTTTAAATTGTCTTTGTTCTCTTGGTATCTTTTGTTGAAATGCAGGGACGTAAGCTCAGCAGCAATTTTGCAAGAATGTTATCCATATGCAAGAGCACTAGGGGGCAGCACTATTTCCTGCCATGTAGTGCGCCAGATAGCAACCTAGGTATCTCTTCAACAAATAATGCCATGGGAGTGTAGCAAAATTTGATTATAGAAGCAAATTGGAAACTTTTTAAAAATCTATTGAGGCATAGGAGGTTGTTTACATTTAGCTAACACTCAGGGACTTTAAAAAAATATGAAGACTAGGGTTGCCACCCATACTTATTTCCAGGGATCTCCCTTATTTGCCCAAATACGGTCTCCCACGCTCACATAGTTATCCGTTCTTTGAATAGAAACATATTTGCAATATACATGTATTGGCAAAAATGCTTCTAGCAAAGCAGAGCTAGATATTCTCTGTGCACCAGCATTTTAAATACTACAGCTGCTCAGAGAGCGAGTGGGTCTTGTGTCATCCCACCAATTAACAAATTGAGTCATTATCCGATGGTACAAGCACCTTAGGCTCCCTGAGCAAGTGCTGTGTTTAAAATGCTGGTGCACGGTGCATACTTAAATACAAATTTGAAACAGCTATAGCTTTTATTAGAATCATTTTTGCTAATACATGTATATTACAAAAATGCTTCTATTCATTACTGAAATGCATCCATGTGGATTAAAATTTTTGCTGGAATGTCCCTTTAAATACACTTATCAACCGTATCTGCAGCCTAGAGGCCTACCGAAAGAAAGTTAGAGAAAAGTGCTCATTAAACACAGAGTTGCATGAACACAAAGCACAAATCAGGCTTAGGAGGAGAGAGCTTGGATACTGACAGGCTACCAGGTAGATAAGAAGAGCCGCAGAAGTTTACTTGGCAGACACATTAGGCCCTGAGCATCACTGGAGACAATGGTGTGAGGGGCAGAGGAGGCCCAAGTGAGAAGACAGCAAGAAAAAGTGTAAATATAATCTTTGGAAATAGACCATGTTATATGTAAATACTTGAATATAAATGTGTTGAATGCGCAAACAGAATAACCACAATCATATTACATGAATTTTATATCATATTGCAGGTGTTGTTTGCCATCAAGTGGTCAAATGATGTAATTACAGTTATGTTGATTCTCACTAGTTTTCATTTCCTGCTGAAGCAACATTGTCTTAAAAAGGACATTCCAGACAAAACTGAATGCCTAAAGATAGGTAAAAGTCTAACGTCCTACTAGTCAGGGACTATTGAATCAGTAGAAACTGTAAGCCTTCAGACAAAATAAAAAGTTATGAAAATAGCTGGTTTTTAATGTTGACCACATTCAACATTGATGATAATCTTGAATTTTATATAATGTAACACTATAAATAAATCCACAGTGGAAACACATACCATAGCTCATATATTATATAGAGTGATCCTGTGTTTATATATATATACATATATATATATATATATATATATATATATATATATATACACAAGTTATACCATGTTTAATTGCGTTTCACTTTATTGTTCTTCGCAGATATTGCTCTTTTTACAAATTGAATGTTTGTGACATTCCTGTGTCAAACAAGTCTATTGGCGCCATTTTTACAATGTATAAAAATATAAACACATAAATACACATATATACCACCTAAATATACACATCACCAGTAAAATATTATGAAGGCTCAGAAGATGATTAGCATTTTTTTTAGCAATAAAGTATTTTTTTAATTAAGGTATGTAGTGTACATTGTTTTTTTTAGACATAATGCTATAGCACACTTAATAGACTACAGTATAGTGTAAATATCACTTTTATATGAACTGGGAAGCAAAAAAAAACAGTGTGACTCACTTTATTGCTATATTTTCTTTATTGCAGTGGTCTGGAAACAAACCTGCAATATCTCCAATGTACGCCTGTATATATATGTGTGTGTGTGTTTGTGTATTTTATTTTCTTTCATAAAAAACAGTGGATGACTGTTTCAACAAGATATTTATTAACAGAATGAAGAAATTATCTCTTCTGACATCCCTGGCAGTGAATGGGTTGATAAGTTAGCCATTAAGGGCAATACTTGCTATAGTGTAGGGCAATCCCTTGATTATTAGGTAAATCTTTAATTCAGGATTTTTAAGGGTTCTAAGAGTGCAACTAGTTGATGTTCTATACAGACACTCACAATATAACTATAAAGACAAGCATACATTGTCTATTGTAGACTCCCACCATGCACTGCTTGGATAAATGCCACTTGTTTACTGTTGTACAGTTTTAGAATAATCACTTCACTTGGCATTCACAAGATGTCTATTGTGGGTTACAACTCCAAACCATGCACTACTACTTAGGTAAATGCCGCTTCCAGTTTCTAGAATATAGAGTTCCAGAGCACTCACTCTGTTCAAGCGGGCCCCATGGGAGAAGGGCATTTGGCCTGTGGCTCCCAGATACACTGAGCTCAATACTCCTACCTCCTTAGTGATCCCTTACCATATGAAGGCAAATACCTTCTGCCCCTAGGTTGTGGCTCCCGCTGTCAAAGCTAAAAAGGTGCAAGGGTTTAATAAAAAATATTGTAAATAATAATGTGTGTGTTTTTCAAACTCTATAGTCATAAAAATAAGTTTCTTTGGGTATTTTTACGTTACTTTAAAGGGACAGTAGTAAAGTCAAAACTAAACTTTCATGATTCAGATAGGGCATGCAATTTTAAACAACTTTCCAATTTACTTCTATCATCAAATTTGCTTTGTTCCCTTGGTGGTATTTTTGAAAAGCTAAACCTAGCTAGGCTCAAACTGATTTCTTAACCGTTGAAAACCGCCTCTTAAGTCAGAGCATTTAAAAGTTTTTCACAGTTAGACAGTGTTAGTTCATGTGTGTCATATAGATAACATTGTGCTCACTCCCGTGAAGTTATTTAGGAGTCTTCACTGATTGTCTGTCAAAAGCACTTAGATAAGGAGGCTGTCTGCAGAGGCTTAGATACAAGGTAATCACAGAGGTAAATAGTATATTAATATAACTGTGTTTGTTATGCAAAAACGGGGAATGGGTAATAAAGGGATTATCTATCTTTTTAAATAAGAAAATTTTTGGTGTATACTGTCCCTTTAATTTGAACAAAGGGTCTGCCATGAGTCTAGGGTTTTCACCTGTCCGGGATTGACCCGGAAAGTCTGGGTTTAAAAATGTGTTACTACTGTGCTGCCAGGGTTGGACTAGGAACTCCAAGCAGCCCTGAACATTTTTGAAGACCATCCCAAAATCCCCCCTCCCCCAGCACTGTACTCACCTCCCTGCCCTTCAACTTGCCTGCAAAGCCTTGCCACTCCATGCCTACGCGGTCCCTGATCTATCAACTCACAGACCTGCTGCCAGGAGCGGCCTTGAAAGAATAGATGCACTGTGAGTGCGCACAAGGCTCGCCCTGTCACCTCCCTGGAGGCTCTCTGCAGGCTCTGCTTCCAAAACAGATGTGACCAAGCTATGGCCCACCGGGAAATCTCCTGGTATCCCAGTTGGCCAATACGGCCCTGTCTTCTGCTATGAAACAATGGGGAAAGGTAGGTAGAGATGTGAGACTTGCTAGATTTGGTTTCAGTAAAAAAAAATAGATTACCTCAATTAATGTGCTCCTTCTAAAATAATCTAATATAAAATAGTGTCTCTGTTGCTTTATGTTTGTGCTATTTAGACGTGTTTTCCTTTCCTAAGATATGGTGAGTCCACGACGTCATCAATTACTGTTGGGAATATCACTCCTGGGCAGCAGGAGTAGGCAAAGAGCATTACAGCAAAGGTGTTAAGTGTCATTCCCCTTCCCACAATCCTCAGTCATTCTCTTTGCCTCTGTAAATGGAGGAGGTGAAGTTTTTGGTGTCTGAAGAAAATGGCACTTCTTTCACTACAAGCAAGATTTTTTGGGTCTAGCCGTAGTCCACGTTAGTCTCTTCAGTAGGGCAGTGGTGGCTTTAAAGCAGTTAGAAACTTGTGAGGTAGGCCTTGCTGCATTTTCCTAACATATTTGCTGCCCATGTTACAGAAAGCCAGAGTAGGTTTACTCTGTTATTTCTTTTATTTCACAGGTCTCTGTAAGGAGTGGCACCATGTAAGCTGTCCTCCTGCCGGACGGCTAGATGTACGGGTAAGTGCCTTTTGTCTTCTTTGGAAAGGAGGCTGGCACTGAAAGGGTTAAGCTGAGATGCTGGCCAATATATCTGCACCAATTAAGGGACTAGAATCCTGGGTATAGGATTAATACTGGCAGTGAGCAGGCACTTTTACTATGTGACATTGAGACTGGTTTAATCTCCTTTGTGGGCTATAGGGAGTTAACCAAACTTAGGCTCATACATTTAATAAATCAGTGGCTGTGCATACTATACATAGATTGCAAACAGATAGGAGATATGCGCAAGTTATTTTAGCTTTACGCTATCCTGAAAATGTATGCGTTCTCTTGCCGGCTCTGACATATTATCTGTCAGGCAGCGGCTTTTCCGATTTGTCTCTTCCGGTTTTGAAACACGCTCACTTTTATACTCTGGCGCAGTTTCAATTGCCGGTCATGTGACTTCTATCTCAGCTCATAGAGAATATTCGGAGCGGTTGTTCAGGGCTGCATTAACATCTGTCGTTGGTTCGAAGGGGCAGGTTGGCACCTCAGTCATCAGGCTGAGGTGTTGTTATAATTTAACATAATATTACTTTCCTCGTTCACAATAAGCAGTGTGACTCAGTATGAAGTTTTATTTTTAAACTAAATCGACATTGTAGTATTTAAAGTGACAGTACCTCTTTAAAATAGAGATAGACTATTCTAATTTTATTTCATGGAGCAGGATTTTGCCATTATGGAGTGTCTCCTTTGTTTGGAGAACCAAGTTGTGTCACCATTGCAATTTTGTTCCTCATGTATAGAGAGGACTTTGCAAATTAAAGATAAACTTTTTTAATTCTGAGCCATCCGTCTCTCAGGATGATGCTGTTCAGGCAATGCCACAGTTTTCTCCTCAAACGTCCCAAGCCTTAGTGAAGTCCCATACAGTGCCCTGCGGTTCCTCTCAGTCTCCTGAAGGAGTTTTTTTGCCTGCAGAAATTTCTGCTCAGGTATCTTCAGCGGTATCAGCGGCCTTATCTGACATTCCTATGCTAAAGGGAAAATGCAAGAGGAACATTAGAGACTCAGATGTTAAGGTTTCCGCTCCTACCTCTGCTACTCAGATAGCCCCCTCTCATAAGTCTGATGAGGAGGATACGTCAGTAGCCTCTGAGGGTGAAATTTCAGATTCAAACAGTATAATTCCTTCATCTGATGCTGAAGTGGTATCCTTCAGATTTAAGCTTGAACACCTTCGCGTATTGTTAAAGGAGGTTTTAGAACTTTGGATGACTCCGACCCGCCTGTCGTTGTCAACCTTAAGAAATCAAGTAAACTTAATAAATACGTTGATGTTCCTTCCTTGTTGGAAGTGTTTCTTGTTCCAGACGGTGCTAACAAGTCCAAATTAAAATTCATGATTCAGATAGAGCAGCAATTTTTATAATTTAATACTTTGATCATTTTTTCTTCATTCTCTTGGTATCTTTTTTAAAAAAAAGAAAGCAAATATGTAAGCTTAGGACCTGGTCCATTTTTGGCTCAGCACCAGGATAGTGCTTGCTGATTGATGGCTACATTTAGACACCAGTCAGAAATCCCTACCCAGGTTCTGAACCAAAAATTGGCTAGCTCCTAAGCTTACATTCTTGCTTTTTCCACTAAAGATACCAAGAGAATGAAGAAAAAATTATAATAGGAGTAAATAAAATTGCATGCTCTATCTGAATCATGAAAGTTTAATTTTGAATAGACTATCCGTTTAACATCCTGATTGTGAATTAGCTTGTCTTTTAAGTATTTGGTTAGTAGAATAAAAAGGTATCATTGCTTACCACATTACTCTGGTATTTTGGAATCTTATTTATATATTTTTATTTAGTTTATTTTCAGTGGTATGATTTAGTGGTGAAAATTATTAGTGTCCACCCCCCCAGTTTGACTGTGGTATCTTATGTGCTCCCCCCTATATATTTTTCCTAGAGTCGCCACTGTTTGGGAGAAAGGTTCTTGAAGCGGTGGTGCCTTTTGTTTAGGTCTGCCTGTCTTGTTTTCCCTCCCTAGTCATCTGTGTCTTCTAGCTTGGGTATTGGTTCCCAACAGTAATTGATGACATTGTGGACTCACTATATCTTAGGAAAGAAAACAAAATTTATGTTCACCTGATACATTTCTTTCTTTCCGGAAATGGTGAGTCCATGACCCCACCCTTAAATTTAAGACAGTTATTTTTTACTAAACCTCATGCACCTCTACACCTTTGTGTCATTCCTTGTTTCCATTTTCCTTCAGTCGAATGACTGGGGATTATGGGTAGGGGAGTGACACTTAACAGCTTTGCTGTGGTGCTCTTTGCCTCCTCCTGCTGGCCAGGAGTGATATTCCCAACAGTAATTGATGACGTTGTGGACTCTTCATATCCGGAAAGAAAGAAATTTATCAGGTAAGCATAAATTTTGTTTTTTCAGATTGTAAATCAATTCCCCCTGTAAGAAACTGATCAGATTACTCTGAGTAACCCTTTTCTTTTTTTCTTGAGTTGAATTTTAACTTGAATTTTAACCCCTGAATGTCTGCAAACAGCCAGTTAACACGTAATGATATATTTCAAGTTTTAGTCTTGAAGATACCAGTGGAAAAGTAAATTCAGTCAAAACAAAATAGTAAACATATAGTATTGCTGCCTTGTTAATATAGATTTATATATTATTGATCTTTTTCCATTTGACATAAAAAAAATAGGTCATAAAATTGTAACTGGACAAAAATAACCAGAATAATGAAAACACGTAGTAATATAACACTACATTTACAGTATGATAGGCAAAGCATTATGCAATCAGAGGTGTTACAGCCACATTGGACTCCATATTGCTATACCTAACACACTGCAACATATTAACATTTATTTATTTTTAAATATGAACTGTATCACAAATAAATATTTGCTTGTGTTCATTAAAATACCATTTACATTCAACTTTCTATTGTATAGAAACAACAAGTATCGGTATAAATGAAATATCATCGTAAAAATGTTGTGTTGTTAAAATCTGTTGGGGAATGACAAACCTTATGACAGCATATTATACATAAAGGGCCAGATTACAAAAAAAAATATTCGCTCTCGCACAAACACAGCTCAAAATAAACTTTTAATATGGGAGGGTTAGTGCTTGTATTACAAGTTGAAAGTAAATTGTGCACTAGCGAAACTCTATGCATGCTAACTTCAGGACTTCAGATATTGCAACCAAGTTAACCTCTCCCCATAGACTTCAATGGAGTGCACTTTCCAAAAAAAATTAACACTTATCGCTAGCGAGCTAACCCAAAAAACTAAAAACTTTGTGACCGAGCTCTATATGCCATAAATACACCAACAAAGACCAGCCCAGAAACATGCCCTATGTATTTCTTTATATAATCTATATGCCCCAAAAGACCTCACAGACAAATAGCACCTGCATAGAGAACGGGGGTGGGGGGCAGAGAGTAGAGAGAGGTGAAATAGAAGAGAAAGGAGAAAGTGAAGAGGGAGAAGAGGAAAAATGGGAGAGAGGATAGAGGCAGTGAGAGGGAGAGGGAGGGAGAAGAAAGAGAGAAGAGAATATGGAATTTATTTTCACACATTTCACACATCCTCATAAGCAGAGCATACACTGTGATATCTTAAAGGGAATTGCGTGTGTGTGATACACATACATTACCTCTAGGGATAAGGGGTTAAGAAAATGTGTCCTGCTATGATCTGCAGGGTGGGAGGCTGGGAGATACTTGACCAGACCTGCACAACAGCAGACATTAAAGGAACAGGATTAATCTAACAATAAACAGACCTCATAGATGCAGGGAGAGAAATCACGAAAAATCTTTGGGATTTTTTTAGACCTTATATAGAATTTAGGAGCCTCTCCTTCACATCAAGAGCCCTGCATAGTGAGATAAACATCTTTCAAATATAATTTGTGGATCTAACATTTTTTTAGGGACATCTCCATACTGATGATATGTCTTAGATCAGGGGTCTCCAACCTTTTGGACCTCAGGGACCACTAAACTCACAATTTTTAATCCCGTGGACAACTAACATTTTTTTTTAAAAAGGTACAAAACTCTATAATGTGTGTGTGTATATATATATATATATCATATACACATACTGCACATAACTAGTATAACCATAGCTAAGTTTACATTATGTATATATTTACACATTTTTAAGAATTATTTTTTGGAATTAATTAATTGAATGACAGAACTAAGAGAATACTTCCAAATGACAGATAAAGGGTGAGTGCCAACTTTTGGGCTGGAAACAGAGAGGCAGAAAGTGGGAAAAAAGAATTATGTTTAAAAGGACCACAAGACTTCCAAGTTACCCCCCCGGTTAGGAATTATTCAAAACTACTTATGATCATGGACAGACATTGAAGTCATAAATTAAGTTTATATTAGAAAAATCTCAATATGGATGTGAGCTAACCACGACTGATGTTACTGGCAATTACTATAATACTGGTGGGATATGGCTGATCTGCTTGATGGCAATCACTGGAATTCAGGTGGAATGGCTTTGTGCACGGGAAAATTATTAGAATGAAAAATAATTAATATTTAATAAAAAAAGGAAGATAGAGAGGAGGAAGACAAACAGTGATGTAAGTCCATCTGAAAGAATTAGGAAAACTACTACAAAGAGACAGGTAAAGGGAAGAAAATAAATGAAATATAAGAGAAATTTTTTTTTTAAAGATTTTCTTTTTTTATTTACTTTAATTCCACTATTTCAAGCCAAGACTATACCAATGTCTACTGGCTTTCGAATGGAAGCATCTTCCTCTTAGCAGTTTGCCAGCGGGAGGAGTTAAAAATACAATCTAGCTACATAAGTTGCGCAGTACTATGCAACATGCGTAGGGAGATTGTAATTTAACTCCTCCATCGGTTTTCACTGATGTCCAGCCAGGCACTGTAGGGAGTTGTGGCTCGACATCATCAGAGGAGATTAATTCAAGGACCACCAACATCTTCACGGACCACTGGTTGGCGACCGCTGTCTTTTATCATCTCACATGAGCTGCAAGGTTTTGAATATCAGGCCTTAGTGCGGTCATATGCCTTTCTCACCTTGCTTCATTGCTATCATGTTTTGCCTGCAGACGCAGTGCTGCCTCGACTGAGAGATACGGCACTGAGCTTTGGCAAAGAAAAAGGGAGGAAACTGACTTGACAGTGTCAGTGAGAAGTTGCAGTTTTGGCATCTTGAAATTCCAGGACCGGACACTTGCTCTATAACTGTCTCACCCTTACTTGCTGCTTGTGCCTGTTACAGAGTTTGAGAGCCTCTGAGAAGCACAGGCTAAGTTTCACTCTGCATAACGTCAAAAGCCGGCAACTGCAGCTTGAGCAGAGAACAGTACTAGCTGGTTGGCTTATAATGGAAGTCGCAGTGCTGCTCATTATAAAACCCGGACATTTGCTTGTCTGATCCTGACTCAGTTATAAACCCAGACACACACTTCAAAACCCGGACTGTCTGGGTCATTCCTGGAAAGAGCAGACGATTGCCTTCAGTGGGTCTTGGCAGTTTCTATGCCTGAGAGGGACATTCCTTTATTTGTCTGTAGTGTTCGCTGCACTGAGCGCCTCAGGCTGCCCAAAGCAGAATGCTATTTTTCAATGAGGTTACATTTACACCTCTTAGTCAATAGCTGTGCAGGCCAGCTGGCATTATGCCGGATAGCTAGAATGCTATTGGCTAAGATCACCTTAGTGAAAAAATAGAGTTCTGCTGTGGGCTGCAGACAAATAAAGGAACTTTCATAATGTAGTATTTTATACTTCATGACTGAATGTCCCCTTTATTTGTTGCATTGGTAAATCCTAGCGTTTCACAAACACTTGAATTTACTATCACTTTAACAAATACTATTCAGAAGTTCAGTAGTTCATGTAGTAGGTAATTTAGTAAATTGATACCTAATAAATACAAATATATTGATTTAAATTTTTCTATTTCGAATATTGCATAATTTGAATATTACATTTAAAGAAAGCATTGGAAATACTATTACAAATATATTGATTTAAATTGTTCTAATTTGAATATTGCATAATTCGATTTAAACTATGCAATATTCGAATTAGAGAAATTTGAATAGAATATTACATTTAAAGAAAGCATTAGAAATACTATTACATTAAAAAAATGTTAGAATGTTGTACAACAGACAGTATGTTAAAAATAAAACGGGACAATCCTGTTAAAAACTGACTTAAAAACTAAGGGGATGGGGGGTGGAAAATAATTGGCTGATTGACAGTGACATACCCTGCCAAATTAAGAAAATTATTTAATTTTTTTTAACATCAGATTATCTGAGTAACAAAGAGAACAAAATATTTTAATGTCTCCTTATCTTTAGAGAAGTAATAATGAACACCAGACCCGGAAAAACAACCTTGAAAAACATTCTAAGATTGCTGTCAGTCTGTCCTTTGTCACAAATGAAGAAACCTCTAAAACAATCCACTTTCTGGTCTGCCCTGTTTTTTTTATATTATTGTAAATGTCAAAAATAATAAGTCTACTTATAAACTGTGATACTCTCTTAGCATGTCAAAACCAACCTTTTAAGGGCTAATGCTAATGTAATTGTTGTAAGATGTCACTATTTTAGCATCAAAGGCAAAGAAAATTCTGTAGGTTGCGGGTGATGAAAAACAAAATCACAACTGCCCTAAACCAACTCTTTTCTATGATTCAAAAAAGTGGATTTAAAATGTGCAACAATGCTTTGCGGTATATATCTAGTAAGAGCTCAGTCACAGATATTGCCATGAAATAGATAGACTAGAATAGAGGCGACAACCTTAGGGCACAAATTTGGTGCATGCATCATTTTTTTAAATGTCTTTATTTATTGTGTTGCTTCCTAACTTCATAGTATGGACCATAAGTGTGTGACATAATGGCCTGATAGTAAGGGGCCTCCCCTGATGAATAGGGAGGCAGAGAGTGCTGGTGGACAGCGGTGGTACTCACCTCTTACATTTTGTCAAGTGGTAATTGCAGGTTGACAGGTTCTCTGATCGAGTACTTAACTGCCTGCAACTTGATGCATTTCCCTGTTAGACATGATAGTAGCAGTCTAGGTATAATGTAAAAAAAAATAGGTTGTGTTTTTTATAAATTGTCACCACTGTTTGATTCCTTTTGCAGAGCCACCACTGATTTGCTAAATTGTGCATAGCCAACAGTTTGGTATGTTTTGTTATGCTGCAATTAACCTATTTCTAGCTATTATAATAAACAAGATGTTTGATGTTATAATTTAAAATGTTTTATCTCTATCATTAACACATCAGTAGAACATTTTGTTAAGAAGCAGTAATGGCAGGGTATATCATTTCTTCAGGGAGCTAATCCAATATTTTCTACCTTTATAGAATAATTAATCAATATTTTGCTATGACAAAATAGACTGTGTCAGACTTAGTATATCTGTAAATATGATGTTTGACCAGTAGATGGGGATATAAATCAGTTACTGCCACAATACATATTCCAGTTCTAATTTGAAATTATAATTCCAATATTACTAAAGTTGTAAGACAGAGAAAATGCATGCGTCCTAATACCCTAAATGATAACATATGTATTGAATGTGTGTGTATGTATATATATATATATTTATATATTTAATCTATAACCAGCTAGTGAGGATACGGGTGGCTAGGGACAGGGCACCACTTGTATAATTAATTGTGGTGATCCTGTTGCAAGAAGTTTAAATAATTAAATTGATCAAAGAGAGCACTAGCAGTAAACCTAATCCAGCAACCCCCTATTAAATACAAAAGTACAAACACCGTCCCTTCAAGAACAAATCAGCGTATACATCACACTCATATTGAGATAAATAAAATGAATATTTATTAGGGCAATAAAAAACAATCACATTCAACTGAGCCTATATCAGGGATCCCTGACTAAATGTTACTGGTATGAATATTGCAACTTAGAATATATCATAGCCATGTAATGTGGCACAATGTAATCAGCAATCTGTTAAAGTTCCACCTGAAATAGTGAACAATGTATCCACAACATGTTGCAGTTCATATAAGTGTAACAAGACAGGGCTAAGTAAGCCTCTCTTCTTAGGGAATTCACAGTATAAATCACTGCAGCAGGTAAGCAGACCAGCGGTTCTCCTAGAGACCAAGCTCACCGGACCACCAGATCTTCCGCAGGGACTCACCAGCTCTGACTTGGTATATGTTAATATGGAGGTCTTCCTTCCCTTTATGCCAGGACCGCCTTTTTCCAAACCACACTGACTCTGTGTGTCCGCCTCCAATTCATGATGTCACTTGCTGGGTGTTGCTGCTAGATTTTTCCAAAACTGGTGGTGTCCCATAATCAGGAAAAACATGATGCAAATTTGTGCTGTATGAATGTTGATCCAAAACAGTTCAAGTAGAAAGTGTCCCTTCAATCAGAGGAGGGGAATGGGCTCAGTAAACAGAAGATGTACACACTATTTAGTTGCTCATAGTGTGTCTATCCAGCTACACGCGTTTCACCCCATAGCTGATCACTCTCAGGGCTTCATCAGGCATGACAAGTTGATACTTGAACTGTTTTGTACCAACATTCATACAGCACAGATTTGCATCATGTTTTTCCTGATTATGGCACAGCAGTCTTGGAAAAATCTAGCAGCAGCACCCAGCCAGTGATATCACAAATTGGAGGCGGACACACAGAGTCAGTGGGGCCTATTTATCAAGCTTCGTATGGAACTTGATGCCCCGTGTTTCTGGTGAGCCTTCAGGCTCGCCAGAAACACAAGTTGTGAAGCAGCGGTCTAAAGACCACTGCTCCATAACCTGTCCGCCTGCTCTGAGGCAGCGGACAGACATTGCCGGAAATCAACCCAATCGAATACGATCAGGTTGATTGACACCCCCTGCTAGCGGCCAATTAGCCGTGAATCTGCAGGTGGTGGTATTGCACCAGCAGTTCACCAGAACTGCTGGTGCAATGATAAATGCAGAGAGCGTATGCTGTCGGCATTTATCGATGTGCAGCGGACATGATCCGCAATATCGGATCATGTCCGCTCACATCATGATAAATAGGCCCCAGTGTGTTTTGGAAAAAGCCAGTCCTGGCATAAGGGGTAAGAAGACCTGCATATTATCATATACCAAGTCAGAGCTGGTGAGTCCCTGCGGAAGATCTGGTGGTCCGGTGATTTTGGTGTCTAGGAGGACTGCTGGTCTGTTTACATGCTACAGTTAGGGTTGCCACCCGTCCCTTAAAATACAAAATACTTATAAGTTACACATGCTGCAGGGTGTGCAGAGAGGAATATGAATAGTGCTGTCCAGAAACACAAAACATGTTCCTCCCTGCACACCCTGCAGCATGTGTAACTCATAAGTGTCCAGGAAAACATGGCTGAGGTGGCAACCCTAGCTGCAGTGATTTATACTGTGAATTCCCTGTCACTAAGAAGAGAGGCTTACTTAGCCCTGTTTTGTTACACTTATATGAACTGCAACATAACATGGATACATTGTTCACTATTCCAGGTGGAACTTCAACAGATTGCTGATTACATTGTGCCACATTACATGGCTATGATATATTTTAAGTTGCAATATTCATACCAGTAACATTTAGTCAGGGATCCCTGATATAGGCTCAGTCGAATGTGTGTTGTTTTTTTGTTTTTTTATTGCCCTAATAAATATTCATTTGATTTATCTCAATATGAGTGTGATGTATATGCTGATTTGTTTTTAAAGGGATGGTGTGTGTACTTTTGTATTTGATTGGCTTAATAGGGGGTTGCAGGATTAGGTTTACTGTTAGTGCTCTCTTTGATCAATATAAATACAGTCGTATGCAAAGTTTAGGCACCCCTGACAATTTCCATGATTTTCATTTATAAATAATTGGGTGTTTGGGTCAGCAATTTCATTTTGATCTATCAAATAACTGAAGGACACAGTAATATTTCAGTAGTGAAATGAGGTTTATTGGATTAACAGAAAATGTGCAATATGCATCAAAATGAAATTAGACAGGTGCATAAATTTGGGCACCCTTGTCACTTTGTTGATGTGAATACCTGTAACTACCTAGCACTAATTAATTGGAACACACAATTGGTTTGGTGAGCCCATTAAGCCTTGATAGACAGGTGCATCCAATCATGATAAAAGGTATTTAAGGTGGCCAATTGCAAGTTGTTGTTCTCTTTGACTCTCCTCTGAAGAGTGGCAACATGGGGGCATCAAAACAACTCTCAAATGACCTGAAAACAAAGATTGTTCAACATTATGGTTTAGGGGAAGACTACAAATAGCTATCGCAGAGATTTAAGCTGTCAGTGTCCACAGTGAGGAAATGGCAGAGTTCTTGTTAAGGCCAGAAGTAAAATATCGGAGAGGCAAAGGATGGTGAGAACGGTCAAAAATAGCCCACAGACCACCTCCAAAGACCTACAACATCATCTTGCTGCAGATGGTGTCACTGTGCATCATTGAACAATTCAGTGTATGGGAGAGTGATGCGGAAGAAGCCTTTTCTGCCCACACGCCACAAACAGAGTCGCTTGAGGTATGCAAATGCACATTTGGAGAAGCCAGATTCATTTTGGAAGAAGGTGCTGTGGACTAATGAAACAAAGATTGAGTTATTTGGTCATAACAAGGGGCGTTATGCATGGCGGCAAAAGAACACAGTAAAATTTGGTGGATGTTCCATCATGCTGTGGGGCTGTGTGGCCAGTGCCGGTACTGGGAATCTTGTTAAAGGGACATTAAACACTAATACATGCTAGATAGAATGATGCATTCAAAGAAAAGATTAGTCCATGACTAACATGTAGATGTATTTTTTAAAGTTTCATTAGTTGTTTAAAAAGTGACAAAATAAGTGTAAAGTTTTAGTGTCTATAAAACACTGGAAGCTGCCATGTTGTAACTTGTGTTACCTTCTCTGCTGTGGCCAATTAGGGACCATTATAAATAGGTCACTAGAGTGTGCAGCCAATGGTTGCGTCGGATTTAACAGTGTTCTGCACTTCCATTTCTAACAGGAACTGAAAAGCTCACAATTTCAGAATGGAATTACAGGCAAAGAGGACAAAATAAATAATGAAAGTATATTGCAGAGTTGTTTTATATATACAATTTATCATTTCATATTACCATCTCAAAGTGTTTAATGTCCCTTTAAAGTTGAGGGTCACATGGATTCCACTCAATATCAGCAGATACTTGAGAATAATGTTGCGGAATCAGTCCCAAAGTTGAAGTTACACCGGAGCTGGATATTTCAACAAGACAACGACCCAAAACACTGCTCAAAATCTACTCTGGAATTTATGCAGCGGAACAAGTATAATGTTCTGGAATGGCAATCCCAGTCCCCAGACCTGAATATCATTGAAAATCTGTGGGGTGATTTTAAGCGGGCTGTCCATGCTCGACAACCATCAAACCTAACTGAACTGGAGATGTTTTGCAAGGAGGAATGGTCCAAAATACCTTCATCCAGAATCCAGACACTCATTACAGGCTAAAGGAAGCGTCTAGAGGCTGTTATTTCTGCTAAAGGAGGCTCTACTAAATATTATTGTGATATTTCTGTTGCGGTGCCCAAATTTATACACCTGGCTAATTTCGTTTTGATGCATATTCTCTGTTAATCCAATAAACCTCATTTCACTACTGAAATATTACTGTGTCCTTCAGTTATTTGATAGATCAAAATGAAATTGCTAATCCAAAAACCCAATTATTTATAAATGAAAATCATGGAAATTGTCAGGGGTGCCTAAATTTTTGCATACGACTGTATATATATATATATATATATATATATATATATATATATATATATATACACACACATACATGCTTTTACCTAATGGATACAGAGTCTGTTTGTCTAGATTCATAAAAAATATGAATCTTTCTTAAGATCCCAATACAATAAATATATACCATTGTTTTAAAACTGAATTTCATCTTCGCATATACGCTCTAATTTCAGGAAATGCAAATTATTCAGTGTCATTTATGGATTTAATTTTGGGGTTTTGCTATATAAAATGTATTTATTTATGCTCCCAGATAAGTAATATACTTTATATTTTCGATATCAGCACTTTTTTTCTTCCATGATTCATATAGAGCATGCAATTTTTTTGTCTTAGTTCTCTTGCTATCTTTATTTGAAAAAGAAAGCATCTAAGGTAAGGAGCCAGCCAATTTTTGCTTCAGTATGCTGGATAGCACTTGTTTATTTGTGCTGTCCAATCAGCAAGGACAACCCAGGTTGTTCACCAAAAATGGACCAGCATCTAAACTTACATTCTTGCTTTTCAAATAAAGATACCAAGACAATAAAGAAAATTTGATAGTACGAGCAAATTAGAAAGTTGCTTAAAATTGCCTGCTCTATCTGAATCAAAAAAATTGGGTTCAGTGTCCCTTTAAGAAGTTAATTCTTTATACATGGCAGTAATACATATATCCTTCTAAGAACAATTCCTGTTTATCACAGTGCTGCACGGCTATGTCATAATCAGTGTTCTATATCAAATTTGATTAACAGCCAATTAAGCCAATGATATTGATCAGGTGACTAGAGTATAAACCAATCCACAATGAGAGGTGGGTCTCCCATATTGTTAAATGAAGCAGGGGTTACAAGTGTTTTGCATTTGGAGTTTCATCTCCTTTTTGTTTGTGTGTGACTGAACTATAATTAAGTGGGGGAGTCATGGATGGGAAATCTAGATAATGTTAAACATAGTTGAGTTTGGTATGTATGGGGATTATGAGTGGGTGTTTTCACCAAAACTCAGTTTATTCCCATCCAGTTAATACTGTATAATCATCTTCAGGCACCTAGGAATAGAAGTTACAGACAGGTACTGTGTTAATATTTTTACAAACAGTCACAGTTTTTTTTTGTTTAAGCAATTGAATATTGCTACATCTGATGGAGATTACTATATAGTAGGCAAATTGCTAAAACTATTCCTTTTTTTTGTTACTTAACCCCTTGGCAACCGAAGACGTGTTAGGCAAGTCCTACATTGGGTGTCAGTTAATGACTAAGAATGTGCCTGGCACGTCCTCTGTGGTTTCAAGCACTGGAAGCGATCGTGATCACTTCCAGATGCTTTCAGGGTATTGCAGCAGTGCCTCGATGTTGAGGCATCGTGCAATACCCTTTTCTTTCCTAAGATATGAAGAGTCCACAACGTCATCAATTACTAGTGGGATATCACTCCTGGCCACCAGGAGGTGGCAAAGAGCACCACAGCAAAGCTGTTAACTGTCACTCCTCTACCCATATTCCCTAGTCATTCTCTTTGCCTCTGTTAAATGGAGAAGGTGAAGTTTTGGTGTCTGAAGAACATTGAATTTCTTTTGGGTATAGCTGTAGTCCACGTCAATCTCTTCAGTAAAGTAGTGGTGACTTTAAAGCAGTTAGGAACTTGTAAGGTGAGCCTTACTGCGTTTTCCTAACATGTTGCTGCCATAGTATAGAAAGCCAGAGTAGGTTTACTCTGTTCTCTCTTTTTTTCACAGGTCTCTGTAAGGAGTTGCATCCTTTCACGCCTTGTGAGTTGTCTGCCTGCTGGACAGCTGGAATTGCAGGTAAGTGGTGTTTGACTTCTGGGTTTGGGAGACTGGCACTGAAGAGGTTAATAAAAACTGGAAGTAAGCCCTCTGCAGAAATTTTGGGACTTGATCCACTAGTAGTGGTAACGTATACACAGAGTCTGGCCCGGCAAGTATTTGCAGTTTCTCTCGCTCTTCATTTATCAGAGTACTATATGATTTTTAGTTTTTTAAAAGGTTTTTATATATACTTGTGATTTAATACTGCATATTTGTATGTTGTAAATGTGTATATTGTATGAAAGTGGGGACAATAGTGCTCCATGTTATCTCAAAAACTTTAATTTGCCCTTCATTGTGCAAATAGTTTTTTTAACCTATGTGTTAGGACTATATACAATAGCAACATTTAATACTATTGCTTTGTGAATAGGTATATGTTATATCTTTTTAAATGTTCTAAGACATGGTCTGTCAGTAAAATAAAGTGTTTTTTTCTACACATTGTGTATTTCTAGTTTATATTTGCTGTATACAGTGCTGTTTATATACTCTCATACTGAATATAAATAAGCCTTCCTTAGATAAGATTCAAGTTTCCTATCTAAAGGATCTTTAAAATAAGTACTATCTTCCATAGGAAATGTAGTATGTTTAGCAAGAGTAGAGATAGCCCCATCAACTTTGGGGATCTTTTCCCAAAACTCCAATCTAACTGCTGTCAAAGGATACCATTTTTTAAACCTTGAAGAAGGAATAAAAGAAGTACCAGGTCTATTCCATTCTTTAGAAATCATATAAGAAATAGCATCAGGAACTGGAAAAACTTCTGGAATAACCACAGGAGGTTTATAAACAGAATTTAAACGTTTACTAGTTTTAATATCAAGAGGATTAGTTTCCTCCATATCCAATGTAATCACCACTTCTTTTAATAAAGAACAAATATACTCCATTTTAAATAAATAAGAAGATTTGTCAGTGTCAATATCTGAGGCAGGATCTTCTGAATCAGATAGATCCTCATCAGTGAAAGATAAATCAGTATATTGCTGGTCATTTGAAATTTTATCAACTCTATGAGAAGTTTTAAAAGATCTTTTACGTTTATTAGAAGGCGGAATAGCAGACAAAGCCTTCTGAATAGAATCAGAAATAAATTCTTTTAAATTTACAGGTATATCTTGTGCATTAGATGTTGAGGGAACAGCAACAGGTAATGAACTACTACTGATGGATACATTTTCTGCATGTAAAAGTTTATCATGACAACTATTACAAACCACAACTGGAGGGATAATCTCCACAAGTTTACAACAAATGCACTTAGCTTTGGTAGAACTGTTGTCAGACAGCAGGGATCCAACAGTGAATTCTGAGACAGGATCAAATTGAGACATCTTGCAAATATAAGAGAAAAAAAACAACATATAAAGCAAAAATATAAATTTCCTTATATGGCAGTTTCAGGAATGGGAAAAAATGCAAACAGCATAGCCCTCTGACATAGAAAAAGGCAAGAGGCAAATAGGAATGGGGTGTTAAATAATGAAAATATTTGGCACCAAGTATGATGCACAACAAACAGAAAAAATATTTTTTGGCGCCAAAAACGTCTGAAAACAACACATTTGTGTCATAGACCTTGTGAAGGACTCGGCGTCAACTAAGACGCCGGAAATTATGAATTTGCGTCAACTAATGTAACTTAGCGCAAAAAAAAAACTTGCACCAAGAATGACGCAATAAATCTGCCCATGAATTTAAAAGACAGTCAATATTTAAAAGAGATTATACCGCAGGTAAGAAATACATTTTCATAAAAAAGCATTTCCCAGATATGAAACTGACAGTCTGCAAAATGGAAATATACTGAAAACCTGAATCATGGCAAATATAAGTACAATGCATATATTTAGAACTTTATATAAATACATAAAGTGCCAAACCATAGCTGAGAGTGTTTTAAGTAATGAAAACATACTTACCAAAAGACACCCATCCACATATAGCAGACAACCAAACCAGTACTGAAACGGTTATCAGTAGAGGTAATGGAATATGAGAGTATATCGTCGATCTGAAAAGGGAGGTAGGAGATGAATCTCTACGACCGATAACAGAGAACCTATGAAATAGATCCCAGTGAGGAAAACCATTGCATTCAATAGGTGATACTCCCTTCACATCCCTCTGACATTCACTGTACTCTGAGAGGAATCGGGCTTCAACAATGCTGAGAAGCGCATATCAGTGTAGAAATCTTAGCACAAACTTACTTCACCACCTCCATAGGAGGCAAAGTTTGTAAAACTGAATTGTGGGTGTGGTGAGGGGTGTATTTATATGCATTTTGAGGTTTGGGAAACTTTGCTCCTCCTGGTAGGATTGTATATCCCATAATTCACTAGCTCTTGCCAATTACATGAAAGAAATGGGATGGCTCCTAAGCTTACATTCCTGCTTTTTCAAATAAAGATACAAAGAGAAAGAAGAAAAAATGATAGTAAGAGTAAATTAGAAAGTTGCTTAAAATTGCATGCTCTATCTCAATCATTTAAGAAAAAAATATGGGTTTCAAATCCCTTTAAATAGTTATCCCTCTCCCTTTATTTTGTCAAATTGCAATTTATATTTTGGTATTGCATTTTTAGGATTATTCCAGTAGTTATATAATTTCTACAAATGATTTACCCACACTATGATAAATATTTGTATAATTACTAATTAGGGCTATGGCCCATTGTGACTAAATTAATACGTATATTTGTGAAATTTGACTATCTAATTTCCTATGATGTGATTTTAACTTGCGCTAGCGGTGTACAGCTTGGCTCAATGCCAAATAAGTAATTGAACATTTTGAAATATAAACTGTAGGCTATATATATTGTTTCCATTCTCTTTCTGTCTTGATAAAAGATACAGCACTTGCATGCAATTTTAAGCAACTTTCTAATATACTCCTATTATCAATTTTTCTTCATTCTCTTTATTTTAGTTTATTTATTTGAAAAAAGTGGGAATGTAATCTTTGGAGCCGACCCATTTTTGTTCAGCACCCTAGCCTAGCCACCAATCAGCAAGTGCTACCCAGGTGCTGAACCAAAAATGGCCCCGGCTCCTAAGCTTACCTTCTATCCAAAATTCTGCTGACTACCCCCTTATTTCAGTTCTTTTGACAGACTTGCATTGTAGCCAATCAGTGCTGACCCATAAGTAAACTCCACGGGAGTGAGCACAAGGTTATCTATATGGCACACATGAACTAGCGCTCTCTAGATATAAAAAACTGTCAAAATGCACTGAGATAAGAGGCGGCCTTCAAGGGCTTAGAAATTTGCATATGAGCCTACCTAGGGTTAGGTTTCAACAAAGAATACCAAGAAAACAAGAAATGGAAAGTTGATAAAGTTGCATGCCCTTTTAAAGGAAAAAATTGTGTGATGGCACTACTCAAAATACAGAGGGATGGGCTGGTAATGGTCAAAAAAATGGCCTTGTTTTATTATCAGGTGCCCTTGGGTGCTGTGTACTTATTCACAATACAGAAAGTAACCTAGGGGTTACAAAAAAAAGAGTACACTTAATATAAATAAATATATATATATATATATATATATATATATATATATATATATATATATATATATATATATATATATATATATAAAATGACCAGTAGGTTTGTGCTTACTACATTGGTTGGGATTGCTCGCTACAAGTATAGTTATAAGTATGAGACTATGCACAATGTTACGAATTACTAACGCAACACAATTACTGTCTGGTTATATACTGTATACAAATGTAGCAGAGTACCCAACCAAAGAGAGCAGTTGTAATATTATTAACCGCTTAATGAGACGACAAGTCTCAATGCATTGGAGTCATGCTCCTAGGTAAATAGCCTGACTGACTAATCTGAGTATACGTTATATCGTCAGCTCAGATATCAAGTGTTACCTTACTAATAGTTCAACTAAACTCTAAAATAGAAGGGACCCAATTCCCCCTTCATTTGTATACAATATATAACCAGACAGTAATTGTGTTGCGTTAGTAATTCGTAACATTGTGCATAGTCTCATACTTATAACTATACTTGTAGCGAGTAATCCCAACCAATGTAGTAAGCACAAACCTACTGGTCATTTTATATAAGGGATCAAGCAAACGGCTCATTATTTGTCTCAGCCAATCACTATATAATGATCAATTAATCTATTTCATAATTGTATATAAGAGTATGATATAATACATTTCTAAATAATGTGTTGTTGCCCTAACGCTGCTGCAATATAACTACAGTAGTGAGGCATAATAATAACACTCTAATACTTAAGTATGCAACCCTAGTAATGTATTGAAACGTATCTATACACAATCATATGGTGAAGACTAGATAACATTCAGTGTAACTATGTCTTTTCAATTTCTGTATCTACTATTAGATAACAATGCATAAGGATTTCTAGTAACCTCTGTAGAAACTGCCAGTTGTAGTACTAACCTGGTAACCTCTTTATGCAACCACCATTAAAATTATTGTTCCGGCACTCAGCTCTCCCCGCAATCCTCTGAGAGCGCACAAAGGCAAACGTAGAGTTTAATACTTACTATTGCTAGTTCAACACATGCCTATCCACAATGAATCCTGAGAGAAGTAATTCCCTTATTTGCATCAAATTCACAATCACTAGGCTGCATTTCAGCCAACATTACCATACTGAGACTAACCGCTTGCCCTAAGGGTTATTAGTATTCTTAACATAACTGAGTCACACTTATTCCTGTTTACCATTTGGTACTATAGGTATAGTTCCTCACTGTGTCTCCACAGGAGCACGCTATAGTACTGCTATACCGCTAACTATAGTGAATAGGATACTCAGCGATTATGAGAAGCTAATATACTTTTATGCTCTTACTGAACGGGGCTTATTATCCCTGAAACTTGACCATTTATTACATTAACTAAGAGCAGCATCCACATATGAACAGAACCAGAAATAGGAGATATTGTTTGAGTAACTAGTTGCACTCAGCTTGATAAGAGTAATTCCATTCACAGGTCTTACACACAATATATAGTGCCTATTGCATTACTCATACATCCTTTATTTATCTGGGTTATTTCACATTTAATGAGATCTCTGTTTAACTATATATCTGACTAATCAGTAGTATTACCACGTAAGGTCAGACACCTCCAAGCCACTTTATAATACTATCTAATAGTTCTCTAGTGTTTTTAAATGCACCCAAGTTTTAAATTGTTCTATTAAAGTGTTTATGTTTTTATGTGTTCTTTTTTCATATACACCACGCTTTATTCCCATACACTGATGAGGGGGTGAGTGCTTTTTTTTTTTTTTTTTATTTTTTTTTATTGGAGGTAAAATAATTAACACAAATTCAGAGATACAGTACAAACCAGACATATAGCGTTTAACACAACAGAATCTTATCCAATCAGACATAACTGAAAAAAATACAGTTCTAAACAACTTAAACTTTCTGTATCAGATAGAGTATTACAATTCCTCTCTATCCGGATGTCTTATCCGCTACCTCCAATCTTTTTCTCTTTTATACTAATTCCTATTCAGTTTTGAGTTTACAACATAAACAATAATCAACAATTCTCAGGAGAAAATCAAGTTTCAGTTTAGCCGTTATCCATCCGACCTCTGCAGGAGGAGGAGGATAGGAGGGGCGGCGCAGAGGGAGAGATAGAGAGAAAAAACAGAAGGAAAGAAGGAAAGAAAAAAAAAAAAAAAAAAAAAAAAAAAAAAGGGGAGAGGGGGAGAAAAAAGGAGAGGGAAAGCCTTCCTTACCAACATCCTAATAATACTGTCTCTGTATTTCTAAGGGGGTATATTAAGATGTCTATTTCTTTCTGAGGGAAGATTTTGATGAATCTAGACCATTTCTGAAAAAAGAGAGTTATGTCTCTTTCGGAAGCCAGAGTTATGTCCAGCTGCTCGATGAGACATTGCTTTTTCATGTAATTTTTGACTTCTGATATACTCGGGATTGAGATGTTTCGCCATTTATTGAAAATTAAATTCCTTGCAGCCAGAATTGTCATGTTTATTATTTTTTTAGAGTTATGAGTGGACGGGGTTTCAACAAAAAAAATTACTTCTGCCAGGGAGAGAGAGAAAGGCGAGATTTTCAGCACCCTAATAAGCCAAAATTCTAATTTTCTCCAAAACTGCATTAATCTAGGACAGGTCCAAATCATATGAACTAAGTCCGCCGCTGGAAGGGAACATTTTGGACATATGTTGAAATTGAAATTATGCCATTTAAATCCCTTAAGCGGGGTATAATAGGTTCTATATAATAGCTTAACATGTGATTCCCTCCAGCTAGCAGACAAAGTAGTTTGTGTTATAGTGACTATAGATTCTTCAACCTGGTTGGGGTCTATGTCTAGCTCTTGCGATAATAAATTCCATTTTTGCGTTATATGCTCCAGATTGGATTCACCTTTCTGGCTGACCAACAGATTATACCAAGTTGAGATAGAGAATATATTATTTTTAACCAGAATAGGCCAGTTATCTAATTTCCCCCAGGACCAGGACCAGCCATATTTACTAATAAGCGAAAAGAGATAATGCCTAGCCTGTAGGTACGCAAAGAAGTCTTTGTTGCTTAGTTCAAATTCCTGTTTTAAGGTCTCAAAAGTTTTAATTAGACCGGCCTCCTGATTTATAAATTGTGTGAGATAAGTCAGTCCGAGGCTATTCCATCTCTGAAAAACCTGCGATTGGGTGCCTCTTTGAAATTCCGGGTTACCGCATAATCCTTGAAATCTCGGAATAGATAGGTCTATGTTTAATTTATGTCCTAATTTTCTCCAAGCTTGTAAAACTGTGTATATAGAACTAAGGCGTTTCACTTCTTTAGGAATCAGGTATAATGGGCAGTGGATTAACGCTGTAGGTTTGTAAGGATATAGTATGTTCAATTCAAGGGTGTTATTCGTGAAATAATTCTTATTTAATAGCCAATCTATCACAGTTCGAGCTAAGAAGACCAAGCTGTAGCTACTAAGGTCTGGCAAAGCCATACCACCGTATCTCTTGGGCAGATGCAATCTAGGGATCGAAATTCGGGGCCTTTTGCATCTCCACAGAAAGTACCGAAGGGCCCTACACAGGCTCTTCCAATCTTTAGTTTTCAAGATTACTGGTACATTCTGTAGAGGGAAGAGGATCTTGGGAAGGAGGACCATCTTGAAAAGAGCAATTCGGCCCGTCAATGAGAGGGGGAAATTTTGCCAATTTTTCATGTATTCCTTCACCTTAAGTAGAGCTGGAGAGATATTAAGATCATACCACTCTCGTGGGTTGGGAGAGACATTAATGCCTAAATATCTGAAGTGGGATCTAACCTCATTGAAAGGTGAGTCAGTCATAGATGTCTCACTTTTCCTAATCCACATTAATTCTGATTTGGTCAGATTAATTTTGTAACCCGTGAAGGCTCCAAAAGAGTTTGTAATCGAGAGTAATTTGGGGATATTGGATCTGGTGTTTGAGACGTAGACCAGTACATCATCGGCATACAGAGCAATTTTTTGTTCCATTGACCCTATCCTAATACCTTGAAGATCTTTTCTTATTTTAAGAGCAAGAGGCTCAATGGCTAGATCAAAGAGCAAAGGAGATAAGGGGCAGCCTTGTCTGGTGCCCCTTTGGAGTTTAATTGGACCAGATTCTAGCTGATTAATAGAAAGCTTGGTTGAGGAATTTTCACAGAGATTTTTAATAAAATATACAAAGTTATCCTTAAAACCAAAAGATAGTAAGGAGGACAAAATATGCCGATGATGTACTGAGTCAAACGCCTTCTCTGCGTCTAAGGCTATTACCGCCAGATCCACTTGATCTTGAGACGGTGTTTCCACCGAGTTATTAAAATAGTCAAGGATCAGAAAGAGTTCTCTAATTTTAGCTGTTAAATTGCGTTTATTTAAAAACCCCGCCTGGTCCTCATTAATGAGAGGCCCAATCTCACTCTGAAGTCTTTTAGCTAAGATCGAGGTCAATAGCTTGTAATCAGAGTTTAATAATGCTATGGGCCGATAAGCCTCCTTTTTTAGAGGATTTTTACCTTGCTTTAAGATCAGTGAGGTCGTAGAGGCAGAGAAGGATATAGGAATAGGATTCCTTTCTATGTAGAAGTAATTAAAGAGTGTTTTTAAGTGTGGGGTAACAGTCGATGCCAGTAACTTATAAAACTCATTGGGCAGTGAGTCCGGCCCAGGGGCTTTGTCTGGTCGAAGTTCCTTAATGGCTTGAAGGACCTCTTGATCCGATATGGGAATGTTAATTTTGTTTACTGCCTCTTCCGTAAGAACTGGGTGGTCCAGGCCTTCCCAGAAATCTCTTGAAGCTACCATATCAGATTCCCCAAAGGAATAAATTCCCTTATAGTAATCCGAGAAAGTTTCTAATATTTCTTTCGAATCCGTAATCAGAGAGTCAGATTCGAGCAATGAGTCAATTGAAGAGTTCCCTTGTACATTCTTGTATAGACTAGCCAGGAATTTACCAGCCTTGTCCCCATGGCGATAGAACTTTGCTTTGGATCTTAAGTCGGCTTGGACCGTATTGTGGATCAGTAAGGTATCTCTCTCTCTCTTGGCATTAGAATAATGTCTCCAATTTAGAGGGGTGGGATGAGATAAATATTTGTTATAGGAATTGGTCAAGGCTTTGAATGCTTGATTTTGTCTAAGATTGGTTTTCTTTTTTAATTTGACCATATATGCAATAATCTCACCCCTCATTACGGCTTTACCCGCTTCCCATAAAGAAATTGGATTATTTACTGAGCCCAGATTTAAAGAGAAAAATTCATTCATTTTATTCATTAGCCAGTTTTTAAACTTTAAATCGCATGATAAAAATTTAGGGAAGAAAAAGCGCCGTGAGGGGTGCATTTTACCACAGATAGGGATCACCAATAGGATTGGGGCATGGTCTGAAATGGTTATTTGTGCAATTTTAGTAGTAGAGCCTATCTTTATAACTTTATCACTAACTAGAAATAAATCTATTCTTGAGAGAGAGTTGGTGTTTCTGGCCATGCATGTATAGTCTCTTTGATCTGGATGTTGTAGTCTCCATAAATCTTTGAGAGCCAAGTTACTCTCTAAGGTTCTAAACATTCTGGCCTCTAGCTTATCTCTCTTAGATTGCGAAGAAGTGTATTTTTTCCCCCTATGCCTATCAATGGGTGTTCGAGGTGCCATATTGAAGTCCCCTGCTAGAATGACATTCCCTTCACCCATTTGTAAAATATTAATTTGGACCGAGTCCCAAAATTTAGAGTCAAAGTTGTTGGGGGCATAAATATTACAAAGTATATAGACAGAGTTTGCCAATTTGATCTTTAAAATTAAAATTCTACTATTTGGGTCAGAGTATTTCGCTAGTATTTCATAGGATAGTCTCTTCCCCAATAAAATAGCCACTCCCCGTTTCCTCCCGATGCTAGGTACATAGAATACCTCTTTCACCCACGAGGTTTTTAGTTTAGTCGATTCATCTGCATTAAGATGAGTCTCTTGTATAAAAGATATATCAGTATTATATTTCCTCAGCTGCGAAATTATGGCCTTGCGCTTTATTGGGGAGGAGATACCACCAACATTCCAGGACGTTAAAGTGAATTTACCTTTTTTAGACATCGCTTAAAAAAAAAAAAAAAAAAAAAAAGGGGTTGGGGATAAGATAAAAGGAAAAATAAAAAAGAGAAGAGAAGAGAGAGTAAAGAAAAAAAAAAAAAAAAAAAAAAAAAAGGGGTTGGGGATAAGATAAAAGGAAAAATAAAAAAGAGAAGAGAAGAGAGAGAAAAAAAAAAAAAAAAAAAAAAAAAAGGGGAAAACAAGAGAAAGGGGGAGATTTCCCTCCTCTCTCCCATCTCTCCCCCTCCCCTTCAAAAGGAATAAATGTAATGCCTCCCCATCCTCGTCCTCGAGAAAGTGATTCTCCTTAAGAATTAATAAAAGGAAAGAAAAAAAAACAGAACCAGTCATTTTTGTTTATCAAAGATATAAATTAGTGTACTTTTTAGATTACTAGTGAACCTGTTAACCTAATTAACAACTTTTTCCCTAAAAAACTTCTCTGCCTCCTCGGCAGTCTCATAGAAATATATATGGCCCTGAAATTCTATTTTAAGTTTGGCCGGGTATAGTACAGTGGCAGAGATGCCTTCTTTAATTAGTCTGCCGCATATTGGGGTAAGTTCTCTTCTTTTCAGAGAGGTAGCATATGCGAAGTCTTGAAAGATTAATATTTTAGTCCCGTCTGGGAGCGCAGGCAAGTTCTTACGTGATAATTGCATGATTCTGAGCTTATCTTGATAGCTCAAATATCGTACAATTATAGGTCTGGGCCTAGCTTTGTTTCCATCTACGTCCCTTATTCCCCCTAGTCTATGAGCTCTCTCTATTACCAGAGGTAGTAACTCTTGTGGAAAGTTTAGTAGCTTAGGGAGAGATTCAGCTGCGAATTTCTGAAGATCTGAATAATCTGAAGTTTCAGGGACCCCTATTATCCTGACATTATTCCTTCTTGATCGATTTTCTAGGTCTTCGATCTTGTTCTGTAGTTCCCTGATAGAGCTAGTATTGGCCTGTATTTTAGTGCTTTGAACTGATGTGAGATCTTCGAGGTCAGAGACTCTTTGCTCCGCTTCTTCGATTCTCATCGTAAATTGCTTAACCTCATTAGCGAGCAAGTTAAGATCTTGTTTTATTTCTATCCGAAGTGATTCAAATTTTGGGTTTAAAGCTTCCAAAATACTATTCACTAGCCCTTACGGGTCTGTGCCCCAACTGAGCCCTCTGGTGGAGCTAGGTTCAGGGTGTAATTCAACCGAGGTTTCTAACGGGGCTTTGTTCTTCCTGTCCTTAGCTCTGGAAGCCATGGCCGGCAGAGTGCTTTTGTGAGTGGTTAGTGGATTTAAAAATCTATCCATAAATAAGTGCGGCTAAGGGCTATAATAGGGAGTGAGTGAAGGGGAGGGGAGTAGAAAAAAAGGTGTACTGTGATTTAAGGTGATAATAACGCCGTGAGTTCAGGTGGATAAGTGTCTAATTGAGAGGAAAAAAAAAAAAAAAAAAAAAAAAAGGAAAGGGGGGGGGGGGGGAGGGGGGTGAAGAAAAAGAGTGAAGGATCCAAGAAAAATACAAAGAAGTGTTCTAATAGTGGATGTGAAGAAAAAGAGTGATCTAGGCCGACCAAGGTTATTTTCTCCCAGAAAGTAAATTATAAGATTACTATGTTTAAACTAGAGCAGAACCCTCTAAAGATTTAACGCACCTTTTAGACTATTAAAGTGTTCCCCAGTGGGGGCCTTCTAAGCTAAGATATCTCGGGTAGAGTACAGTGTGCACAAGGCAATATTAGCTTTACCTATATTAGTTTTAACCCTAAAGATGACACTGACCTTCTAAGAAGAAAAAAAAAAAAAAAAAAAGAAAAGGCAAAAAGACGTGAATTAATAATCACCCTTAATTTGAGACATAATAAGCAACCTCAGAATAAGGGCACACAAAAGAAAGGGAGTAGGAGAGCTATGTACTCATATATTTTCAGTATAGTTTTAGCTGTTCATATTTCAGAGCCATTGACTGAATCAGTATATCAGAACACAACGCCAGCACTCCAATATCAAATAACTTAAGCCGGAAAAAAGTTTGGAGAAATATAAACAACTGGGGTGCAAGCACTTCTTAGTGGTCAGATATAAAAATAGACCAGTACAGCTTTAAAACACTGACTGAAACAGTGACTATAGATAGCTCAGTGGTCAATTGTTTTAAGTGTTAAGCAATAGGGGTAAGAGAGAGACTACAGTATTGCTCTCAGCTAGAGTGAAAGCTTTTCAATACACTGTGTTTTATAACTTAACGTAGAGGTAGAATAATTTAAAGAGCAAAAATAATTAAACACGTTGTGTTAGAATAGCTTAATAAGCAGTGACTTTAGCATAGCATAGTTATTTCCGATAACGTAATCGTATCAGCCTTCAGAAAACGTGTTTGGGTATAGTTCCCTTTAAATATTCCTTCTAGTTTCTGCTGATTTTCCTTCCCCTTTCTGCTTTGTACTTTAAGGTATATTTAAGAGAGATTAATATATCTAATTATTTTTCCCCCTCTTCTCTGCCGCTATAACACCTTGAGGCTATCCATACCTTAGCAAATGAGTTTGTATACACAGTAACTCTTATTTATACAACAATAATTCCTATTACAATTTCAAATTAAACCTCTATTACCTAGGATCTTAATCTGTAGTTTTCACAGTAATTTGTACTTGTTTTAATCTTGCATTGCCACTATTGTGGTCGGTCTAAAACAAAATAGGATTGCAATTTGCTATACTATATCAATATATATTGCAGACCTCAACTTGCAGTTATCATTTTATACAGAAACTTATGCTGTCCTGCCTTTACAACTAGAGGAAAAGGAGAACACAGCCAAATACATTTACCAAACATCAGACAATATTAAGCTCTGTTTAGACCCAGATGTAAAGGGGTCTACCCAGAGAGAGAAAGAATTAGTTGCAGAGTTTTACACAAACTTAGAAGGTATTACTTTAGGGAAAAAAAAAAAAAAAAAAAAAGGAAATGTCTCTCCTTTCAAAATGGCTATATTAAGACTGTGTCACAGCCACTATAATTTTGTCCAATGTTATTGTATATTAAATCCTCCTTAAAAGTTATTCCACTGTAAGGGGCATTATAGGGACATCACTTGAGAAGGCTCTAATGAATTACAGAAAGCGGAAAGCACTCCAATACTTTACCCCCAATGGTTGTATTTCTTTGTGCCTGTATAGATGAAAGCGTTATGCCAGTAATCTTTATGTAGCGGTTCTTACTGACACTGACCTCTTGAGTACAGCCCGGCACCCTTTACTTCTATATGTTGGGAACCGTGGAAAGAAGAAAAAAAAAGCCACTTATCTTAAGCCGGTGTTCACCCTCAGTTCTGGGTTCTGAAGTAGTCTCCTCACCTCCTCTCACGCAGCACCGGTGGGAGAGGAGGGGAGACGAGCAGGATAAAACTGAGGTCGTTGCTGACAGGAAGAAAAAACACAGTGTCTCACATGTAGCGATAGCCAGGTCGCACTATGCAGACTGCTTCCGTCGATGTCTCCTACGCCTCAGCAGATGCGCCGCGGCTCCCTCAGATGACGTCTGTGATCTCCGGACTTGGCCCAAGGATGTAACTCCGGTAAGTTAAACTGTTGTGGACTCAGGCTAATCTGTTGAACGCTATTGTAGTTTATAAGCGTTAGCCCTTTATTTCCTCTCCCCTCCGCTCTACTTCTCAGCGGTTTGAATAAAAGTTTCTCTGAGAGCACCTCAACAGGGCCTCAGAGGCTTACTGAAAGAAGCAGTAGTTATGCTTTTAAGAGTGTGGGCATTCTGTGGTCATAACTCCGGGGAGTATGTTTATAGAGTCTCTTTTAATCCTACCCTCCTCTCACGCAGCAGCGGTGGGAGAGGGGGTAGAGTAACAAGAAGAGTTATATTTAAAAATGATAGACAAGACACAAGCCCCGTGTCTTACAATGTTCTATTGGAGAATAGAGTTTCTTTTTTAATTAGTCTGACCGTTGTCAGTGCAGTGGTTCGGTTTTTTCACTGCCTGGGCTCCAGTATCGATGTAGTAAATAGTCCAAGCAGCTACCCCAGGTGCTTGGGGTGAGGCGCGGGAAAAGCTCCGCCAAAAGCTTAAGGACTGGAGTTCTCTAAGCCAGCATTCTCCAGCATGCGCTTAGCTCCTCCTCCGGCGGGTGAGTGCTTTTAAGTGTACTCTTTTTTTGTAACCCCTAGGTTACTTTCTGTAAAGTTGCATGCCCTACCTGCATCATGAATGTTTAATTTTACTAGACTATCCCATTTATTTAAAAGGACATGAAACCCAAAAATATTATTTCATGATTCAGACAGAGAATACAATTTTAAACAACTTTCTAATTTACTTATATAATCTAATCTGTGTCATTCACTTTGTGTTATTTGTTGAAGGAGCAGCAATGCTCTAATGGTTTTCTAACTGAACACATGGGTGAGCCAATCACAATCAATATATATAATATGCAGCCACCAATTAACAGCTAGAACCTAGGTTCTCTGCTGCCCCCCCCCCCCCCGAGCTTGCCTAGATAAACATTTCAGCAAAGGATAACAAGAGAAGGAAGCAAATTAAATAATAGAAGTAAATTGTAAAGTTGTTTAAAATTGTATTCTCTATCTGAATCATGAAAGAACATTTTGGGTTTCATGTCCCTTTAAGTACACTTTGATTGTGACCATACACAGCTTCATAGAGCATCTGTCTGCTTTTTACTTGCGTGTACAATATTGGATAACAAATGCATGTACCATATTTTTATTATGCGTCACCTCTTTATAGCACCAATAAAAAATAGAGAGCAACAAGCTTATCTCTAGCTTTATACACAATTATAAAATTAAAATGAGAAAAGACAAATTATTTGCACTTCATTGGTTTGTGCTTTTAAGCGATTATAATTTCTGTATTTAAATTTTCTAGAAACAGCATAAAGATTAAAATTACCTTCAAAACATATCTGTTTGTTATTCTGCCAAAAGCAAAAGTTATTTGCAAGTCAAACAGATTTCATACGTGTATAACATCATCTGATATCTTCAATAATTCAACATTTTAAAGATTTTTAAACAAATATTAGCTAATTAATGTACAGTTTTGGTTAGGGAATTTTTGTTTTAGCACGTTGTCAGTTGATAATGATTAGTGTTGTCAGGGGTCCACGACAAAAGCTTTGGTAGGTTCCTCCTAGCCAACCTGTAGTTAATGAATCATTATAGTGATAAAATTACATGATGTAATTCATTAGAGTATGTAATTTGTGATGCTGCAACTTTGTATTTAACCTCTGCAAAGAGGTTAAATACACAGTTAAAGTAGCACTCAGGAACAGGAGAGCGGCTAAGTCATGCAACTAGCGCTGCTGATAGAGGGCTACAATATGAGTGGTGCGCTTACTGTTGCGTCCCAAGCGAAAAGGGGTTTATTTGGATGTATGCGCGCGTATTACAAGTTGAAAGTAAACACATTGAATTTAACAGGCATCCGGATAGCTCATCTTCAGAGCTCTAGTTTACTGTTACACTTGACAAAAAAGTTGCACAAAACCCATCAAAAATACATTTTAATGTACAATTACACTCATAATAAAACTATTTAATAAAAAAATATTTTTTTTAAAAGTGCAATAAAAAGTTATAAGGACTCAAAGATATTAGGGGGCCCATTTATCAAAGGGCTTGCGGACCTGATCCGACACTGCAGATCAGGTCCGCAAGACCTCGCTAAATGCGGAGAGCAATACGCTCTCCGCATTTAACATTGCACCAGCAGCTCACAAGAGCTGCTGGTGCAACGCCGCCCCCTGCTGACTCGCGGCCAATCGGCCGCCAGCAGGGAGCTGTCAATCAACCCGATCGTATTCGATCGGGTTGATTTCCGGCGATTCCTGTCCGCCTGCTCAGAGCAGGCGGACAGGGTTATGGAGCAGCGGTCTTTAGACCGCTGCTTCATAAGTTGTGTTTCTGGCGAGTCTGAAGACTCGCCAGAAACACGGCCCTTCAAGCTCCGTACGGAGCTTGATAAATGGGCCTGCTAGTCTCATGTGTTAGGGGGAAAAAAAGGATGCAAATGGCTTTAACATAGAAATACAGTTGTGCTCATAAGTTTACATACCCTGACAGAATTTATTTTTCTGAGAATATGAATGATAACACAAAAACTTTTCTTTCACTCATGGTTAGTGTTTGGCTGAAGCCCTTTATTATCAATCAACTGTGATTACTCTTTTTAAATCATAATGACAACAGAAGCTACCCAAATGACCCTGATCACAAGTTTACATACCCTGGTGATTTTGGCCTGATAACATGCACACAAGTTGACACAAAGTGGTTTGAATGGCTATTAAAGGTAACCATTCTCACATGTGATCTGTTTTCTTGTAATTAGTGTGTGTGTATAAAAGGTCAATGAGTTTCTGGACTCCTGACAGACCCTTGCATCTTTCATCCAGTGCTGCACTGACGTTTCTGGATTCTGAGTCATGGGGAAAGCAAAAGAATTGTCAAAGGATCTGCGGGAAAAGGTAGTTGAACTGTATAAAACAGGAAAGGGATATAAAAAGATATCCAAGGAATTGAGAATGCCAATCAGCAGTGTTCAAACTCTAATCAAGAAGTGGAAAATGAGGGGTTCTGTTGAAACCAAACCACGGTCGTAGACCAACTAAAATTTCAGCCACAACTGCCAGGAAAATTGTTCGGGATGCAAAGAAAAACCCACAAATAACTTCAGGTGAAATACAGGACTCTCTGAAAACATGTGGTGTGGCTGTTTTAAGATGCACAATAAGGAGGCACTTGAAGAAAGATGGGCTGCATGGTCGAGTCGCCAGAAGAAAGCCATTACTACGCAAATGCCACAAAGTATCCCGCTTACAATAAGCCAAACAGCACAGAGACAAGCCTCAAACCTTCTGGCACAAAGTCATTTTGAGTGATGAGACCAAAATTGTGCTTTTTGGCCACAACCATAAACGCTAAATTTGGAGAGGAGTCAACAAGGCCTATGATGAAAGGTACACCATTCCTACTGTGAAACACGGAGGTGGATCGCTGATGTTTTGGGAATGTGTGAGCTACAAAGGCACTGTAAATTTGGTCAGAATTGATGGCAAGATGAATGCAGTATGTTATCAAAAAATACTGGAGGAAAATTTGCATTCATCAGCCCGGAGGCTGCGCATGGGACGTACTTAGACATTCCAACATGACAATGATCCTAAACACAAGACCAAGTCGACCTGTTATTGGCTACAGCAGAATAAAGTGAAGGTTCTGGAGTGGCCATCTCAGTCTCCTGACCTCAATATCATTGAGCCACTCTGGGGAGATCTCAAACGTGCAGTTCATGCAAAACAGCCCATAAATTTACAGGAACTGGAGGATTTTTGCCAGGAATGCTCATCCACAAATACCACAAAAGACTTCAAGCTGTCATTGATGTTAAAGGGGGCAATACACGGTATTAATAACTGGGTCATATGGGTAGTTTCTGTTGTCATTATGATTTAAAAAGAGTAAACACAGTTGATTGATAATAAATGGCTTCAGCCAAATTCTGCCATATATTATTATAAATATTTTTGTTTTTTTTTGTTTTTGTTCTCTCTCTCGTTCTCTCTCTCGTTCTCTCTCTCTCTCTCTCTCTCTCACACACACACACACACACACACACACAGAGAGTCACTCTCCCTCACCCACACTCACAGAGAGTCACTCTCCCTCACCCACACTCACAGAGAGTCACTCTCCCTCACCCACACTCACAGAGAGTCACTCTCCCTCACCCACACTCACAGAGAGTCACTCTCCCTCACCCACACTCACACAGAACCACTCTCCCTCACCCACACTCACACAGAACCACTCTCCCTCACCCACACTCACACAGAACCACTCTCCCTCACCCACACTCACACAGAACCACTCTCCCTCACACACACAGAGCCACTCTCCCTCACCCACACACACAGAGACACTCTCCCTCACACACACACACACACAGAGCCACTCTCCCTCACTCACACAGAACCACTCTCCCTCACACACACAGAGCCACTCTCCCTCACCCACACAGAGCCACTCTCCCTCACCCACACAGAGCCACTCTCCCTCACCCACACAGAGCCACTCTCCCTCACACACACACACAGACACTCTCCCTCACACACACACACAGAGACACTCTCCCTCAAACACACACACACACACACACACAGAGCCACTCGCTCTCACCCACACACACAGAGAGCCCCTCACCCACACACACACACAGAGACACTCTCCCTCACACACACAGAGAGCCACTCTCCCTCCCTCACCCACACAGAGCCCCTCACCCACACACACACACAGAGACACTCTCCCTCACACCCACACACACACACAGAGACACTCTCCCTCACACACACAGAGAGCCACTCTCCCTCCCTCACCCACACACACACAGAGCCCCTCACCCACACACACACAGAGACACTCTCCCTCACACACACAGAGACACTCTCCCTCACACACACACAGAGCCACTCTCTCTCTCACACACACACTCACACGGAACCACTCTCCCTCACACACACAGAGCCACTCACCCACACAGAGCCACTCTCCCTCTCACACACACACACAGAGCCACTCTCCCTCACACACACACACACACACAGCCACTGTCCCTCACCCACACACATACACACTCACACAGAACCACTCTCCCTCACACACACAGAGCCACTCTCCCTCACCCACACACACTTACACAGAACCACTCACCCACACACACACAGAGCCACTCTCCCTCACCCACACACACTCACACAGAACCACTCTCCTTCACACACACAGAGCCACTCTCCCTCACCCACACACACAGAGAGCCACTCTCCCTCACCCACACACAGAGCCACACTCCCTCGCTCCCACACACACAGAGCCACACTCCCTCACCCACAAACACAGAGATACACTCTCCCTCACACACACACACACAGAGCCACTCTCCTCACCCACACACACAGAGAGTCCCTCACACACACACAGAGCCACTCTCCCTCACATCCAGCAAGCCAACATTTGGTTAGCAAACATTTTATCTACACTACACACAAGCTAAGCAACAGTTCATGGGAGTCACTTATGCACAAGTGACAAAGCTACCAGGCTAAAAATAATTAAAAGGAAATCATAAGTATTGATTAAACTAAAAAAGGATAAACATTGTCTTACAAACAAAGCACGTAGGATAATTTTTTTTTTTTTTAATAACTGCAAAAAAATAAATATATATCATATGTTTAACTGACAATAAAAATGAAGTAAACCTTTCCCCTTACCCCTAAGCCTAATATAAACATTTTGCAACTACTAATGGATTAGCATCTTATAAAGCGTTTTGCTAAAATGAAGGCACCTGATGTATAAATGCCTCTTGATGGTCATGTTACACACAGACATCTATCTACACATAAGCTTACATGTTCTCTATGGCAATTCTTTAGTCCCCAAACTTACAGTTTAGAAGCTCCTGTCACCAATGGAACCAACAACATGCGCATGAGAATCCCCATGCGAATCTCCATCTACCGCGGCTGCCATCATTAGCAGTGCTTACACGACTGAGCTCTGCTGAGAGGCTTTTGGCGCGCTGAGGGCTCCAAGATACTAAAGCCCTGTGATGTGCAGCCTTAATTGACACATGCGCGTGTGTACAGATTTATTTATATATGTATATATGTATTTGACATTTTGAATGTTCTTCACGTAAGGAAATATGTTTTCTAAATAGAAATTCCTTTTTATATATATACCTATTGTGACAGATATTAGGGGATTGTGTACAATAGAATATATGTTTCCCCACAAATTATGTAATTCTGTTGGTGGTATTGAAAATATATTATGTAATTTTATATATTGGGCCTGTAATCCACTCCATAGTTTAAATGTGGAAGAGAATTGCAGGTAAGTAATTCAGTTCAGGTTTTCCCTACAAACTAAGGTTTTCTCACCTGGAGCAAATTAAGGTCAAATAACTCCTGTTAAATAGTGTGTGCTGAGGCTGCTATGAGAAAGACAGAGGTTATGGAGTTGTGCTTCTGTCTTGAGGTTCAAGGCCTGTGAGGTTTGCAATCTGTTTGTAATTTTGCAGCTGTGTGGAAAAGCCACGCAACTTTGGTCAGAGATATTTATTCTGTTTAGTAAGCACCATTGTGCAAGGATTTGTTTTGTTTATGTTAATGTTAAAACCGGATTCCTGCAAAATAAACAGGCCAAGGCTTTTACATCTAATCCAGTGTGTTTGGAGTGTTTCTCTGCCGTGAAGACTGTGTGTCAAAACTGTCCCCGGACAAAATACCCAAGGAGAGGCACCATACCCAAAGCGCGCAAAAAGCTGAAGTTAGAATATTGCAACCGCATTAACGTATTCCCCCATAGACCTATACAAAGCAATAAATAGCACTCCACTTGTAATCTAGCCCAGAATCAGCTGCAGTTTCCGCTTGAGTCCAGCAGTACTCTGCAAAGGAGTTAAACACGTAGATTAAATACTGCTCCGGAACTGTTGGTCTTGAGCAGAAACTGCCAGTCATAAGACAACTGGTTGTAAAAGCTTCCCTGGGGTCCCCTTTGTTCAGAAACATCAGACATGCATGGCTTTGCAATTCGTTTTTGGCAATTAAAAGGATGCCAATTGCATCTGCGCACAACACTTGAAATTTCTGGCAGTGAAGTGGTTAATCAGTTAGTTTGTAAAGTTACTACTATAAAGAAGAATATGCTTGTATACAGAATTAAAAACCCAGTATAAAACTTTTAAAATACTTACTTAGAAGCTCCCCATTTAACACAGTGATGAGGTTAGGCTGGGACACCCAATGAAAGGGGCTGAGAAATTAGAAAGAACAGAGACTCCCCCCTCTCCTGAATATGAAAAGACCCATTAAATAAACAGGAGCAAGCAGGAATCTGTAGTCTTGAGTCTATATCTGATACTTTGGGGCTTGGTTTGGAGTCTGAAAATCAGCACAATGTTATTAACCCCTTAAGGACCGGGCATTTCAGACTAAGACTTCCCCAAAAGACCAGAGCACTTTTAGCATTTTTGCCATCACTACATTTAAACAGAAATAGAGCCTTGTTTTTTTTTTACCTATCAAAACTATATACGTATTTTTTTTAGTAGACAACCCAAAGTATTGATTTAGGCCCATTTTGGTATATTTCATACCATTATTTTACCACCAAATGCGATCAAATAAAGAAAACTTAAACTTTGTCACAAACTGGGTTTCTCACTAAAATGATTTACATACAGCTTGTGCAATCATGGCACAAAGGATTGTAAAAGCTTCTCTGGGATTACCCTCAAGTCAAAATTAAACTTTCATGATTCAGATAGAGTAGCAATTTTAAACAACTTTCCAATTTACTTCCATTAACAAAATGTGCACAGTCTTTTTATATTTACACTTTTTGAGTCACCATCTCCTACTGAGCATGTGCAATAATTCATATAATATGCATTTGTGATTGGCTGATGGCTGTCACATGACAGAGGGGGCATGGAAATGGACATAACTTTGAAATTTGTCAGAAACAAATCTACTACTCATTTGAAGTTCAGACTAAGTGCTACTGCATTGTTTTGTTATCATGCATTTGTTGATTATGCAAATCTACTGTATTTACTGGTTCTTTAAATAATAAAGGGACATTAAAGGGACAGTCAACACTTCCGTTAACATTATTTGATATTGAAAAATAAAAACCGAAGATCTGCCTGCACTATACCCCTTCTGCCTTGCCGCCTTGCTTCTGTACTAATCACCGTTGCAAGCGCGTGCAATTTCTGATCGAGGATTAGATTCTGATTTGATGATCATTTGAAGAAGAAGGTGGGGGGAGTTCGGCTGCCATATTTGCCTGGTATTAGATAAGTTAGCGACAGTGATTAGTACAGAAGCAAGGCAGAAGGGGTATAGTGCAGGCGGATCTTCGGTTTTTATTTTTCAATATCAAATAATGTTAACGGAAATGTTAACTGTCCCTTTAATGCATAATGTCATGCATAATGCAAAATTACATGCAATGTTTTGTTAGTTTAAGCTTGTCATTTTTGCACCACTGACCCTAGCTACTTGTTTAACATTCACAAAATCCTGCTTGTCAGCCACAAGCATTTCAGCTTCTGAACAGAACATGGTCAGAGAGCCAATAAGCAGCGACATTTGTGCAACCTGCCAATCACTGGCTGTGTTCTGCTTAGGTTCAGCAATACTTGTGGTTCCTTCCTGAGTGGGACTGTACCTGTGTGAACAGTGTGATTAACCCCTTTCATTTGGTTAAAACATATAGTTATTGAGTGTCTGTAATACATGATCTAACCAGTTAGCGCATGTGTTTTTTTGTATTATAATGTCTCTTATAAGTATTTTAATATAGAAGTTCATTTTTTTTTCTTACCTGATGTAAGACTGAGATGTAGAGATGTAATGGCTCCTGATGCAAGCACATGATGTGTCTGACTGTAGCACCTGGTTGTCCTAACAACATAGCTCAGCTATCTGAACACGTCACAGAGCCCCAAGTGATGTAAATTAGTTTGCAGTAACAAGCTCAGTCACTGTTTTCTTTTTAACTGCTGCATAAGTGAGGATTCTGTGGAAGCCTAGCAGGCATACTGTATTCAAACCAGGATCACACATGTGCATGAGGTAAAGACATATTTAACTTAAATTCTGTCATGAATGAGCACTATTTAAAGGGACACTCAGGTCAAATTAAATTTTCATTATTCAGATACAGCATGCAATTTTAAACAACTTTCCAAGTTACTTCCATAAAAAAAAATGTGCATAGTCTTTTATATTTACACTTTTTTGAGTCACCAGCTCCTACTGAGCATGTGCAAGAACTCACAGACTATACGTATATGCATTTGTGATTGGCTGATTGCTATCACATGGTACAGGGGGAGTGGAAATATACATAACTTTGAAATTTGTTAGAAAAAAATCTACTACTCATTTGAAATTCTGAGTATTTGCTATTGTATTGTCTTGTTATCTTGCATTTGTTGATTATGCAAATCTACTGTGTTTACAAGTCCTTTAACTTTTTTAATTTAATTTTTTTACATATATGAAAAATATTGTTCATTTTGATTTAGAAACTAACATGAAATTCACAGCAGATTTGTGGAATAACTGCTCTAAAGCTCTACACCACAAATATAAAAACGAAGGGTGTTTTTTTTTTTCAACTTTGGACTAAATAAATAAAAAATAATAATAATAAAATTACAGTACATTTATAAATGCCCTTTTAGCTGAAGAGTTACTTTAATCCCTTAATGACCGAGGACGTGCAGGGTACGTCCTCAAAAAAAAGGCAGTTAACGCCTGAGGACGTACCCTGCACGTCCTCGGTGTGGAAAGCAGCTGGAAGCGATCCTGCTCGCTTCCTGCTCCTTTCCGGTTATTGCAGTGATGCCTCGATATGGAGGCATCCTGCAATAACCTCACATGGCCATCCGATGCAGAGAGAGCCACTCTGTGGCCCTCTCTGCACCGGACATCGATGGCCGGTATCGTTGGTGGGTGGGAGCCGACTTGGGATGCTGGTGGGAGGCCATCGGTGTGCCGTGTGACGTCAAGGGGGGCGGGACCGTCGGGGGGCACGGGGCGGGAGCGGGTGGGAACTACTACACTACGGAAAATGTTTTAATAAAAAGTGGCCTAATCTTGTTTGTGCAAAAGCACAAAAAGAGATTGTGGAGGGGTGGGGGGTGGGTTTTGTGTGGGGGGAAGCTACACTACAGAAAAGTTTAACAAATGTAAAAAAAAAACTTTTTTTCTTCTAAACTGGGTACTGGCAGACAGCTGCCAGTACCCAAGATGGCGCCCATTAAGTTAGAGTGGGAGGGTTATAGAGCTGTTTGGGGGGGGGATCAGTGAGGTTGGGGGCTAAGGGGGGATCGTATACAGCAGCATATGTAAATATGCTTTTAAAAAAAAAACAACAAAAAAACAAATATAGGTTTTATTTTAGTACTGGCAGACTTTCTGCCAGTACTTAAGATGGCAGGGACAATTGTGGGGTGGGGGAGGGAAGAGAGCTGTTTGGGAGGGATCAGGGGGTCTGATGTTTCAGGTGGGAGGCTGAGCTCTACACTAAATCTAATATTAGCCCTGCAAGCTCCCTACAAGCTACCTAATTAACCCCTTCACTGCTAGCCATAATACACGTGTGATGCGCAGCGGCATTTAGCGTCCTTCTAAATACCAAAAAGCAACGCCAAAGCCATATATGTCTGCTATTTCTGAACAAAGGGGATCCCAGAGAAGCATTTACAACCATTTGTGCCATAACTGCACAAGCTGTTTGTAAATGATTTCAGTGAGAAACCTAAAATTGTGAAAAATGTAACGTTTTTTTTAATTTGATCGCATTTGGCGGTGAAATGGTGGCATGAAATATACCAAAATGGGCCTAGATCAATACTTTTGGTTGTCTACTAAAAAAAAAATATATACATGTCAAGGGATATTCAGAGATTCCTGAAAGATATCAGTGTTCTAATGTAACTAGCGCTAATTTTGGAAAAAAAAAAAATGGTTTGGAAATAGCAAAGTGCTACTTGTATTTATGGCCCTATAACTTGCAAAAAAAGCAAAGAACATGCAGACATTGGGTATTTCTAAACTCAGGACAAAATTTAGAAATTATTTAGCATAGGTGTTTTTGGTGGTTGTAGATATGTAACAGATTTTGGGGGTCAAAGTTAGAAAAAGTGGGGTTTTTTTTCAATTTTTCCTCATATTTTATCATTTTTTTTATAGTAAATTATAAGATATGATGAAAAAAATTGGTATCTTTAGAAATTCCATTTAATGGCGAGAAAAACGGTATATAATATGTGTGGGTACAGTAAATGAGTAAGAGGAAAATTACAGCTAAACACAAACACCGCAAAAATGTAAAAATAGCCTTGGTCCCAAATAGACAGAAAATGGAAAAGTGCTGTGGTCATTAGGGGGTTAATGTTACTTTAACAAATAAATTGCTCATGGAATGTATTTTATTCCACACAGTTCCTTATATATTAATTTATGTATAAGTTATAATGCAAGTATCTGAAAGATTCCCTGAAGAATTATAATTAATAATTCATTTAATTTACTTCATCTCATCCATTAAAAGCATCACCTCCTAAATTGCTGTATTATTTTTTATACTAGTTTCTAACAGAATGTGTTTTTTTTTAGGTTTTTTTAAAGGGACAGTCTACATGAGAATAATTATTGTTTAAAAAGATAGATAATCCCTTAGTTACACATTCCTCAGTTTTGCATAACTAACACAATTTTTTTTACACTTTTTACCTCTGTGATTACCTTATATCTAAGCCTCTGCAGACTGTCCCCTTATTTCAGTTCTTTTGAAAGACTTGCATTTTAGCCAATCAGAGCTGACTCCTAACTCCATGGGCATGAGCACAATGGTATCTATAAAGAACACATGAACTAATGCCCTTTAGTTGTGAAAAACTGTAAAAATGCATTCAGATAAGAGGGGCCTTCAAGGGCTAAGAAACCTATGTGTACCTATGTGTAGCTTTGAACTAAGAATAGTAAGAGAACAAAGCAAAATTAATGATAAAAGTAAATTGGAAAGTCGTTTAAATTACATGCCCTATCTGAATCACAAAAGTTTATTTTTGACTAGACTGTCCCTTTAAAGTGAAATATTCCCATTTTTGTGTAAAAAAAAAAAGGGAACTAGGTACCATCATGTAAAACAGTGCTAAGGAGAGAGCAATAAAACAACTTCATGATGCACTGGTAAAATCAAACACTCAAAAAATCTGCAAATGTAGTAGCTAAAATCTGTTTTTTAACAGCAGCTATTGATATATAAATAAATGGATAACAAAACACATAATGAAAATTGGCACAGAATATACACTTAATGTGTTTGCTTAGTCCAGGAAGCTTCACTGACTTTACTTCCTCTGCTCAAACCACCTGTTCTCAAATACAATGTTCTTTCTGAACCTCTATATTTAATCAATGTGACATTTACACAAATTGATAAGATGATATAAACATGCCTGCTTGTCCCTCTAGTATAGGGATGACCCCTCTTTCAGGGAAACAAAAAACATTTTGTGTTTCTTTTCATCGTCCCATAAATATTGTTTTGAAGAACTACCAACATATAAATGTCTGATATTTTTTACACTTGCAGCAATGGGTTGTACGCAATAACACATAATTTGTCACATTTTGCCTGGCTGTCATGTATTCCTGAAGTTCGGCCTAGTTCCTCCTTAACACCCTGTCCCACTAAGGGCAATATATGTTGATTTAAAGGGCCATAATACCCAAATGTTTAAACACTTGAAAGTGATGCAGCATAGATGTAAAAAGCTGACTAGAAAATATCACCTGAGCATCTCTATGTAAAAAAGAAAGATATTTTACCTCAAAAGTTTCTCAGTAGCAACATCCCATTGTAAAGGACTTCTAAGCAGCAAATTAGTATGTCTGTCCCGGGACAGCGGAAGGAGCGAGCTTACGTGCACACTCATCTTATTTCCCTATTCAGCTTAAGGAAGTTTACAATGAAATCTCATGAGAGTTAAGTCAAATCTCATGAGATCACAGTAAAAGAGTTCATGACCTCAGCACTGCTGATGCTGATTGGCTGCTGTTTATTTCTTCATTTTTTTTTACCTGCAGCTGAGCAGCAGAGGAGTATAACTTTTTACACAGCACTTACTCTGCTGAGCTGAGGAAGTTGTGAGGTAAATATCTTCATTTTTTACATAGAGATGCTCAGGTGATATTTTCCTGTCAGCTTTTTACAGTTATACTGCATCAGTTTCAAGTGATTTAGCATATATTATGTCCCTTTAAGGACTACAGTACTAGGGGTATATAACTATGTGACTGACATAGCAGTCTCCCTCCAACATACATTTCACCATTCAGACATTTTTTTTCAAGAAACTTGGTATTTTATAAAGAGGGGGCCGATCTTTATGAATTAAAAAGGTAGCAGTGTAACATCTTAAATATGTTTTGGTTTTATTTTTAATTGATAAAAGGCAACATCTTTTACATACAACATTTTGAGTTTAAATAATGTCATTTTATATCCACCTTTCATTTACGAATGATATATTAGTAAATGACTATAAATATGTAATTTTTTTTAAAATCTATTTTATCAGTTTTTCTAGAATTGTAGATGGTGCAGGCCATGCCTGAAAGTTCCCTCCATTTTCTTCCTGTTTCCTGTATGGACAATTTTTTTAATTTATTTTTTTAAATCATAGATTTTTTATTGCGGTTTTTATCAATAGAAAAAGAGGGGTAATTGGTTACTGCGCTGTGAAACTCTATTAAGCCTATGAAAACAGGAGGAATCTCCCAACCTCCAAATATGTGAAGTGAAAAAGAAAAAACTGGTGTCTAAAAAGAACCAAAAAATTCAAATATCATAGGCTCTATAAAGCTTAAAATAGTGTAAATATTAAAATAATCAAACTGTGTTGTTTAAATAATGTGCAAACATAAAATGCAACCAAAAAATGTGATAAGACACAGAATAAAAAATGTGCAGTGCTCTGCGTGTGTTTAATAAAATGCAACCAATAAATGTGATAAAACACAGAATAAAAAATGTGCAGTACTCTGCATATACTCTGTACCTTTTGTTATTGTGTCCCTCTAAGGCTTCCGTAGGTTTGGATATCGGCTACCTGCTTGTAAAGGTGATTGCGGAGTTACATTTCATGTCCACCTATCGCCATCTTCAAACAGTGTGTTTGAGCGGGTGCCGCCATTTTTCGGATAGCAAGCCAGAAAGAGGAGTTCATTCGCTGCATCACTAATTCCGGTGTAAGTAAAAGTGTTGACCTTTTACTGTTGCCTCTTTTTGCCGTTTCATTGGTCCCTTGTCTCGTTCCAGCTGGATTGAAAATTCCATCTTGGGCCTAACAAGACCAATCATCCGATGACCATTTGGATCCTAGCGACCATCTATTCCTTCCACAAGCTGTTTTTTATAAGTTGTTCTTTTAGTAACTGTTGCTAATTGTATACTACATATGTAACTGCGCCTGATCAGCGCATCTGTCACTTTGTATCTCTTTTTATATGTGAAAAACTATTTTATTATTAAATATATGCAGAGTACTGACCATTTTTTATTCTGTGTTTTATCACATTTATTTATATAGAAACCGAATCTGGTTGGTCTATTAATAATGGATGCAGTTTAAGGAACATTACATAGTAGTAGTATCCTAATACATATTAAAATGAACTTCTTTATTGAATTATATACAAAGTCAATAGTTTAAATATTTATGAAGACAAATTACAGCCATGTGTACTGTAGCTATGATAGACCATATAGTAAGAGCCACACATATTTCCTTATGGTACCATAATTATGACATTTTAACAGGCACCCCAAACGAGGCTTGTCTGATTTCTCTTGGACCACTCAAGTATAAGCATGCATGAAGGGGGTATAGGCTAGTGGGGAGGCTTTAAATAAATGACTGTGAGATCTCAGTTAGGTATATCTAATAACAAGTGCAGGGTATATCCCAACTTTACGAATCCAAGGTACATATAGTCTTAGTAGGTTTAACACTGAAGTAAACAAACAAAAGGAGTTGTCCGGATACAGTCTCTAAAAAACAATCCTTTATTGTGAACAGTTTAAAAATTGACACAGTTCATCACAGGGTGCAAAAAAAGTTGACAGAGTTTACGCGTTTCGGCTGGTGCCGTATTCATAGACCTACTGAGTGCTAAGACAACCTACTTTAAAAAAGGGCTGGTTTACAGCCATTGGCCAAGAATATAATTGATTCTTAAAGTAACAACACCACATATATAATACCTGCAATGGGAATATAGGATTTCTTAGAATGATATCCAACTTGAAGTGAATTAGATGTGTATATTCACACTGAAATAGTGTATATTTATACGACAACATCTCAAATATAATGTAATATAAGGACCTGATTTTGGAACTTTTGTTATAGGGAGAGGAAGAACAAGTGAATATACAAAAACAATTTCTGCTAAATATAAATGCTTTCGCTAGCTAAAGAGGCAAAATGAAAATATATACTTATTGCAGTACTGTAGTGTAATAATATCCTCTCTAACCATACTTTTCCGAAACCTGGTACTTATTTATGATGTAGTTGGAAAATACTGCATAGCTCACATAAAGATGATGACAATGGAGTATAATATCAAAAAAGATTTACCTATAAAACAATATCAAAGTAGCATAATAGAATCAGTACACTAGATAAATATATGAATAGGATAATGGGGAAGAAATATATACAAATAAGTACATAAGAAATTCTCATTCCCTGTAGTTGATAATATCGTATTCAGAATTGAATCCTTTGGGGATTTATGTGTGTAATTTGAAAATCCAAAAGATTTCTTGTATGGAAAGCAATCTATCTATGTCCCCTCCTCTTTTTGGTATTGTAACATGTTCTATTGCCCTCCATTTAAAGATTTAGTATTCTGCTGGTGTGTGTCTAGAAAATGTCTAGAAAGGGCTGAACATCTATTTTTGTTATGTATGTACCCAAGATGTTCTCTGATTCGTGTTCGTATATCTCTGGTTGTCATTCCCACATATTGTAGCTTATGTTCTATGCATTCAATAAGGTAAATGACATATGTTGTAGAGCAAATTATACAACCCTTTGTTTGGAATATCTGTCCTGTCACACATGAATAAAAATCTTTGCCCACTGATAGAAAATCACATGACTTACATCGTGGGTGTCCACATGGAAAAGTTCCATTAGTAGATAACCAAGAGCTAGTGCTGGATGTTTTAAGGTTACTGGGGGAGAGTATATTGCCAATCGTTAAATTTCTTGAGAACACACATCTGCAGCCATCCTCTACCACTTTTTTCAATTTTTTATCACCATATAAAATGGGAAAATATTTTTTAATAATACTAAAGATTTCTGGATATTCTGTTGAATATTTTGTAATGAAAAGTGGCTGCTTTGTATCTGTTTTCTTCAATTTAGGCTGTAATATATATCCTCTCTTGAGTCATTTAGTTTGAATGAACTGACTCTTTAAAATTCTTCTATACACATGTTCAGGATGAGCACTTTTAGCATGCAAAATAGAGTTACCCGCAATCTTTTTGCGTTACAAGTTTGTTTTGATTTTCCCAGTATCTACAGACCCGGACAATTCAATGTCCCAGAAAAACATACTTTCTTTGTTCCACTCATAGGTGAACTTTACACCTGTATCTTGTGCATTTAAATATCGAACAAAATGCTTCGCTTCAAGTTCCCCAAGTCTCCAAATGATAAGCAAATCATCTATGTAGCGTTTGTATAAAATGATGCCCTCCCGCAAGAGGTTGGCATCAGAGTACACAAACCTACATTCGAGCCAACCCATAAAAATATTGGCATACGATGGGGCAAATTTTGTCCCCATCGCAGTGCCTCATAACTGCAAGTAAAAAACCCCTTCAAACATAAATAAATTATGTTCAAGGAGAAATTGTGTGACTAGCAAAATGAATGACTTTTCTCAAGTGAGAGTAAGGGAAAACTCAATACAGCCACATTCGGCTCATAGTGGGGTTTAGCCCACTCTAACTCTCAGGAAGATGTTAAGGATTCTGCGTGTACTATTACAGTGATAGTCCTCTGCAGTGTTATGAGATCTGGTAGCTAAGTGCCATGCAGCCATCTCCGCTAATAGGACCAATGTGGTCTTCCTTTCATATGGTAGCCTGGTGATTTTACTTGCTGAGCCAGACCAAAGGTGAAGGGCATTTGTGCTGAAGAGAAGCAAGTTTTTTTTCCAACTGTCTAATTGCTTCTGCTATATAGGTCTCTCGGTTCATAACCACTATACTTCCTCCCTTGTCTGACTGGCGAATTACTAGTTGATCATTGTTACTCAGTTTATTGATGGCCATATTCTCTCTAGGGGTTAGATTGTTTTTTGAAGGTGTAGTTTTATAATGCAAATTTGTTTAACACTTTATAATAGGTTTAACACTGCAAACTATTTAAAAGAAACAATATGACAGTATAAAACATGTTTATTAGAAGTGTTACTAGTATACAAGTATACTTGTTTACATGGGAGAGCTACGCACTTCAACTCAAGGCTAGCGTGAGATATCGCCTCTGTCAGCAGTTATATAATGTTGTGCTGTAAATCTCAAGTGAGAGTTAGGGAAAACTCAATACAGCCACACTCGGCTCATAGTGGGTTTAGCCCACTCTAACTCTCAGGAAGATGTTAAGGATTCTGTGTGTACTATTACAGTGATAGTCCTCTGCAGTGTTATGAGATCTGGTAGCTAAGTGCCATGCAGCCATCTCCGCTTTTAGGACCAATGTGGTCTTCCTTTCATATGGTAGCCTGGTGATTTTACTTGCTGAGCCAGACCAAAGGTGAAGGGCATTTGTGCTGAAGAGAAGCAAGTTTTTTTTCTTGGAGGTTGACGTTATGCAATGTCCTTCACATTGTCTGAGCTGTCACAGAAACTCTGATTTCCATTGATAACCTCTGAGCCAAGATTGAAGCACTTCCCTGTCTGATTAGTGCTACTTTGGCTCGTTTTATACCTCCTTATTACTGTTGCAACTGTGTTTTGACTGATTATTAGTTGGTCAGCAATCTTCTTGTATTCTTTTCCCTCTTTGTGGAGTCTCACAATCCAATTTTTCAATTCCTCTGGCAATTCTTTTCCTTGAGCCATAATGCAGACATGCAGATTATCCTCAGGCATAGTACCCCAAGACATAAAGTTGATGTCGTGCCACGCTTCAAAAAGGGAAGCAGGGCTGATCCAGGAAGCTATAGACCAGTTAGTCTGACATTAATAGTGGGGAAGATACTTGAGGGGTTTATAAGGGATTATATTGATGAGTATATTCATATAAACAAGAATATGAGTTCAAATCAGCATGGTTTTATGAGAAATAGATTATGTCAAACTAGCCTAATTAGATTGTATGAGGAAGTAAGTTAAAATATAGATAAAAGGGGGGGGGGGGGCGGAGCCAATACTATAGCGTAGCAGACGTACTTCAGATGGCTCTTAGGCCCAAATCAGTTAAAATACAAAAAAACGCCTAAAATACTAAATCAATCCTTCCTACTTTGGCCAGACTTTAGCTGGACGGGCTACTGACCACGCCGCATTGTCATTTCAGCAGCACTTGGAGACGAAGGAAAGGTGCAGGTTGTAACTAAGATCCATTGCTGTTCTCACATATGTCTGAGGAGAGAGGTAACTTCAGCGGGAGAATGGCGTGCAGGTTACTCTGCTATGAGGTATGTGCAGATACAATTTTTTCTAGAAATGGAAAATGCTAGAAAATGCTGCTGATACCGGATTAATGTAAGTTAAGCCTGAATACAGTGATTTAATAGCGACTGGTATCATGCTTACTCTCAGGGGTAATACCCTTATAAAATTGCAATATAAAATGTTTGCTGGCATGTTTAATCGTTTTTATATATGCTTTGGTGATAAAACTTTACAGCATGAAGGAATGGCCCCCTATCCGGTAACGGATCTAGTAGGGGGCAGACTTTCGCTCTTCGCCCAGGCGTGGGCAAGAGATGTTCAGGATCCCTGGGTGTTGGAAATTATATCCCAGGGATATCTTCTGGACTTCAAAGCTTCCCCCCCAAAAGGGAGATTTCACCTTTCACAATTATCTGCAAACCAGATAAAGAGAGAGGCATTCTTACACTGTGTACGAGACCTCCTAGTTATGGGAGTGATCCATCCAGTTCCAAAGGAGGAACAGGGACAGGGTTTTTACTCAAATCTGTTTGTGGTTCCCAAAAAAGAGGAAACCTTCAGACCAATTTTGGATCTAAAGATCTTAAACAAATTCCTCAGAGTTCCATCATTCAAGATGGAAACTATTCGTACCATCCTACCTATGATCCAGGAGGGTCAATATATGACTACAGTGGATTTAAAGGATGCTTATCTTCACATTCCGATAACAAAGATCATCATCGGTTTCTCAGGTTTGCCTTTCTAGCCAGGCATTACCAGTTTGTAGCTCTTCCCTTTGGATTAGCTACAGCCCCAAGAATCTTTACAAAGGTTCTAGGGTCGCTTCTGGCGGTACTAAGGCCGCGGGGCATAGCAGTGGCCCCTTATTTAGACGACATCCTGATACAGACGTCAAACTTCCAAATTGCCAAGTCTCATATGGACGTAGTACTGGCATTTCTGAGATCGCATGGGTGGAAAGTGAACGAGGAAAAGAGTTCTCTATCCCCACTCACAAGAGTTTCCTTCCTAGGGACTCTGATAGATTCTGTAGAAATGAAAATTTACCTGACGGAGTCCAGGATATCAAAGCTTCTAAATTCCTGCCGTGTTCTTCATTCCATTCCGAGCCCTTCGGTGGCTCAGTGCATGGAAGTAATCGGCTTAATGGTAGCGGCAATGGACATAGTGCCGTTTGCACGCCTACATCTCAGACCACTGCAACTATGCATGCTCAGTCAGTGGAACGGGGATTACACAGATTTGTCCCCTCTACTAAATCTGGATCAAGAGACCAGGGATTCTCTTCTCTGGTGGCTATCTCGGGTCCATCTGTCCAAAGGTATGACCTTTCGCAGGCCAGATTGGACAATTGTAACAACAGATGCCAGTCTTCTAGGTTGGGGTGCAGTCTGGAACTCCCTGAAGGCTCAGGGATCGTGGACTCAGGAAGAGACACTCCTTCCAATAAATATTCTGGAAGAGTGATATTCAATGCTCTTCAGGCTTGGCCTCAGTTAGCAACTCTGAGGTACATCAGATTTCAGTCGGACAACATCACTGTGGCTTACATCAACCATCAAGGGGGAACAAGAACAAGAAGTTCCCTAGCGATGTTAGAAGCCTCAAAGATAATTCGCTGGGCAGAGACTCACTCTTGCCACCTATCAGCTATCCATATCCCAGGTGTAGAGAACTGGGAGGTGGATTTTTTAAGTCGTCAGACTTTTCATCTGGAGAGTGGGAACTCCATCCGGAGGTGTTTGCACAATTGATTCATCGTTGGGGCAAACCAGAACTGGATCTCATGGCGTCTCGCTAGAACGCCAAGCTTCCTTGTTACGGATCCAGGTCCAGGGATCCCAAGGCGACACTAATAGATGCTCTAGCAGCGCCCTGGTCTTTCAACCTGGCTTATGTGTTTCCACCGTTTCCTCTGCTCCCTCGACTGATTGCCAAGGTCAAGCAGGAGAGAGCATAGGTGATTTTGATAGCGCTTGCGTGGCCACGCAGGACCTGGTATGCAGATCTGGTGGACATGTCATCCTTTCCACCATGGACTCTGCCTCTGAGACAGGACCTTCTACTTTAGGGTCCTTTCAACCATCCAAATCTAATTTCTCTGAGACTGACTGCCTGGAGATTGAACGCTTGATTTTATCAGAGCGTGGCTTCTCCGAGTCAGTCATTGATACCTTAATACAGGCACGAAAGCCTGTCACCAGGAAAATTTACTATAAAATATGGCGTACATATCTTTATTGGTGTGAATCCAAGGGTTAGGATTCCCAGGATATTATCTTTTCTCCAAGATGGTTTGGAAAAAGGATTGTCAGCTAGTTCCTTAAAAGGACAGATTTCTGCTCTGTCTATTCTTTTGCACAAGCGTCTGGCAGATGTTCCAGATGTTCAGGCATTTTGTCAGGCTTTGGTTAGAATCAAGCCTGTGTTTAAACCTGTTGCTCCCCCATGGAGCTTAAATTTGGTTCTTAAGGTTCTTCAAGGAGTTCCGTTTGAACCTCTTCATTCCATAGATATCAAACTTTTATCTTGGAAAGTTCTGTTTTTGGTAGCTATTTCCTCGGCTCGTAGAGTCTCCGAGTTATCTGCCTTACAATGTGATTCTCCTTATCTGATCTTCCATATGGATAAGGTAGTCCTGCGTACCAAACCTGGGTTTTTACCTAAGGTGGTATCTAACAAGAATATCAATCAAGAGATTGTTGTTCCATCCTTGTGTCCTAATCCTTCTTCAAAGAAGGAACGTCTATTACACAATCTGGACGTGGTTCATGCTTTAAAGTTTTACTTACAAGCTACTAAAGATTTTTGTCAAACATCTGCTTTGTTTGTTGTCTACTCTGGACAGAGGAGAGGTCAAAAGGCTTTGGCAACCTCTCTTTCTTTTTGGCTAAGAAGCATAATCCGCTTAGCCTATGAGACTGCTGGCCAGCAGCCTCCTGAAAGGATTACAGCTCATTCTACTAGAGCTGTGGCTTCCACTTGGGCCTTTAAAAATGAGGCTTCTGTTGAACAGATTTGCAAGGCGGCGACTTGGTCTTCGCTTCAAACTTTTTCAAAATTCTACAAATTTGATACTTTTGCTTCTTCTGAGGCTATTTTTGGGAGAAAGGTTTTACAGGCAGTGGTACCTTCCGTTTAAGTACCTGCCTTGTCCCTCCCTTCATCCGTGTACTTTAGCTTTGGTATTGGTATCCCACAAGTAATGGATGATCCGTAGACTGGATACACCTTACAAGAGAAAACACAATTTATGCTTACCTGATAAATGTATTTCTCTTGTGGTGTATCCAGTCCACGGCCCGCCCTGTCATTTTAAGGCAGGTAATTTTTTCATTTAAACTACAGTCACCACTGCACCCTATGGTTTCTACTTTCTCTGCATGTTTTCGGTCGAATGACTGGATATGGCAGTTAGGGGAGGAGCTATATAACAGCTCTGCTGTGGGTGTCCTCTTGCAACTTCCTGTTGGGAATGAGAATATCCCACAAGTAATGGATGATCCGTGGACTGGATACACCACAAGAGAAATAAATTTATCAGGTAAGCATAAATTGTGTTTTTTTATATATATATTTGGCTATAACCGGTGACAAAACACCACACTGCTGATCTCTACCATGATCAAACTAAATACTGAGGAACTGTATTATATACTCAAGCAGTGCACAGAGGTAACTAATATAGCATCCCTCCAATACAGCTGTACCCTGTGGCCACGTGTCCGTTTACTTCGCTCCCAGTGCTGAGCTGTCTCTCCTCACCCTTTCCCGTTCCTAACTTAGGAGCGGTTCATACCCGCTATCCTTTTCCCGTCAGCGCCCAGTGGTGGCATAATCCCTGAGGAGAGACACATTCTTAAGTCTGGCAACAGCCTAAGTACACTTCAGACCTAAATAGTTGCAGCAAGTATTACTAACTCCCTCACTGTATACCTTATTTCACAGCATATTACTAGGAGTAACCATGGCTTAATATTCTAAGGCCATAACCACCTGGGGGGCCGGCACAGAGTTTTGGGGTCTCCTAAAGTCAGATCCCGAATTGCAGAATCTAACATGCCACAGAATAATAGAAAGAAACATTCTACTGCATTACCTAATAAATCCTTGGCTGATCACTTTAAGGCAGTTATTATACCTGAAAGCACGCTACAAAGTCTGGAGATAGCTCTCCAGCCTGAATCACAGACTCAGATTCCGGCAAAGCCTTTAACTCCAGCTTCATCTTCTTCAGCTAAGATGGCGGACACCACAGTCTCTGAAATTGTTGATACCCTTACCGAAAGGATGACAAATCTGGAAGAGACACTCACTAAAACCATCCGAGGCTCTGTTGCTGAGCTGTGAAGAGACATTGGAGCCATAAATGAATGCATTGAGGCTTTGGAGCGGAAGCAGGAAGATTTAGCTATAGAACAAGCTAACTTAATTTCCTACTCACAGAATATAGTGGACCATGTAGATGTTATTGAGGCAAAGGTGGCAGACCTAGAAGATCGTCAGACATATCCAGGTTTTTCAGGATTTATCTCAATATACCATGAAAAAGAGGAATTCCTTCAGGGAAATCACGGCTATATTTCGGAAGAAAGGAGTCAAATATAAATGGGGATACCCGACTAAACTCCTAATTCACAAGGATGGATCATTAATCACACTAGATGACCCCTCCCGAGGGAAAGAACCTTTAGACCGGTGGTTCCGGGAACCTTCAAGGCCCCTGAATCCTCTGATGATTCGATCCCCAGAGTCCCAGAATGCTACAAATAGTAATTGTAAGGATACTTCCTTTCTGAATTAATTCCTGTGTTGTATCTTAGGAATTTCTGAATCTAGCTGTAGATCTAAATTGAAGTTTGTACCATGGAGCAATCTTCTATTGAAAATGTGATATCAATAGGTAACTTGCCCAGGGGAAATTGATGCGAAGGATGATTTAATTGTAACTTATCTGGAGTTACAATTATAGTTATAATAAATTGCTGAATACTATGTGAGCAAACAGTTAATGTAGACACAGTTTGAATCTTATTATAATAAACAGATACGGTTGGATTGTATAAGCAGATATGGTAGATTCTGTTTGAAACACAAGTGTCAGTCTCTTCACAAGTAGTGATTCTGCGAGAGAATGCTGCAGCAGAATCAGGTATCTTGGTCAGCGCTCCCTTTAACTGTGATATGCAGCGTAGCCTGGAAACTGAAACAAAGTTACCAGCGTTCACTTACAACGTTGCCTTGAGCTTTGTTTGAGCGGTGAAATGTGGGAGTAGCCAAGCGGTAGTGGAGTGACAGGTGACGTCACACGCTGATCCGTAGCGGAGACTCGGTGAAAACTTAGCAAACAGGTATGCGGTTAAGTTGAAAACCTCGGTATTTGTAATCTGTACCACTGGAGGTTAACTGGGAGCAGTAAGGAATGATAACCAAGTTAGTTGAGAGGTTTTGGGCTGTTTTTGGATTGATTCGTAAAGAGAGCAAATGACTCCGGTTTAGCTGTAGAGAAATTGTAATCCACGATAATGGCACAAAAAGGAATCAGAGGTATAAGATAGTCCAGTAACAATTTACTAGGAGTAAAGAGCTCAGAGTTGCTTCTTCTCTAGTGCTAGAAACAATAATACTAAGCACTAGGTACAGGGCGTAGCTAGAATTTATAGGCAGGAATAGGTATGACACATCAGTGGGAGGTAACAGGTAGATTCCTGACATCATCCCCCCCCCAAAAGGTAACGAAGGAGGTCAAGGAGCTGGACGATCCGGATGGCGATGATGGAAAAGGGACACTTTATCTGGAGCATGGACATACGAAGAAGGTTCCCAGGAGTCATCATCAGGGGAATATCCCTTCCAGCTAATGAGATACTGGAGATGCCCGTTATGAATTCTGGAGTCTTTGATGGAAGCGACTTCATACTCATCAGTAGAAGGCATGGAATGAGCGAGATCTCATCTCTTTATAAGGTTTGATCAGAGATATATGAAAGGTTGGATGAATTTTGAGAGAAGGCGGAAGCTCCAAAGTGACTGCATTGGGGTTGACAATCCGTTGTATCAGGAATGGTCCAATAAACAAACGACCCAGCTTTTTACTTGGAATCTTAAAGGGACATTATACACTCATTTTTTCTTTGAATAAATGTTTTGTAGATAATCTATTTATATAGCCCATAAAGTTTTTTTTTTAATTAATGTATAGTTTTGCTTATTTTTAAATAACATTGCTCTGATTTTCAGACTCCTAACCAAGCCCCAAAGTTTTATGTGAATACGCACGACTACCTACTCCAGCTTGCTCCTGTTTGTGTAAAGGGTCTTTTCATATGCAAAAGAAGGGGGAGGGGGGAGTGTCTTATTTGCCACTTGCAGTGGGCTTTCCAACTACCTTTTCAACAGAGGTAAACTGACAGCTTCTAAGTAAGTTTTTAAACAGTTTTATACTGAATTTTTATATCAGTATCTGTGCATATTATTCTTTATAGTAGTGTCTATTACATGCAGTTATATGAAAATGAGTGTATACTGTCCCTTTAAGTTTCAGATTTCTGGTTGATAACCACACATAGTCACCAACCTTGTACGATGGAGCCGGTCTTCTTCGAAGATTATAGTAATGAGTTTGTTTTTCTTGAGCTGAAGATATGTTATTTCTCAACATCTCAAAATTCTTCCGAAGGTTGGATGCGAAGTCGTTTGCAGTTGGTAACTTATTGAAAGGTATGAAGTGTGCCATTTTAGAGAAAAGGTCAATTACAACCAAGATAGTGTTCATACCCAAAGATTTAGGAAGCTCCACAATGAAGTCCATCGAGACGTGAGTCCACGGCTGAGATGGGATGGGTAGAGACATAAGGAAACCTACTGGTGATGATGTAGTACTTTTAGAAGTTGCACAAATGTTACAAGTGGAGACGTGTTCTTTTATAGATTTGAACATGGAAGGCCACCAATAAGACTGTGAGATTGTTTCGAGGGTTCTTCTTACTCCAGGGTGTCCAGCAAGAGGAGCTTCATGGTGTAAATTCAGTATAAGTGGCCTGATATTTTCTGGGATATATACTTTCCCTTGGTGAAGTAATAACCCATCAGAGTTGGGAAGTAATTCATAATTTGATATCTCATCATCAGTGGAATATGAGTCCTTAATGGATTTGCTGAGGTATGAAGTTAAACCAATGAATATTTCAGCAGGAATCAACGCGGTGGCTTCTGAGAGGTACTCCTGGGGTTGATCTTTCCTGGATAAGGCATCTGTCTTACCGTTCCTAGAGGAAGGTCTATAGACAATATGGAAGTTTAATCTAGTGAAGAAAAGGCACCAACGCACCTGTCTTGAGGATAGGGTCTTGCTGTTTTGAAGATAAGCGAGATTTCTGTGATCAGTATATATGATAATGGGAAGCTTAGTTCCCTCAAGTAGATGTCTCCAGTTCTCCAGAGCTTTTTTGATTGCTAAGAGTTCCTTTTCTCCTATTGGGTAGTTAACTTCAGATGGACTAAGGACTTTTGAAAAAAAAGCCACTGGATGTAGCGGTTCAGTGAGACCAGACTTCTGAGACAGAATCGCACCAATAGCGAAATCAGAGGCGTCTACTTCCATTATATATTGATGTTCTGAATTCGGGAAACGGAGAATAGGAGCTGTGGTGACTTTTTCTTTTAAGAGGTCGAAAGCTTCATCAGCTTTTTGTGACCACTGGAATCTGCTTAGTGTACTGGTTAGTTGTGTTAGAGGTTTCGCAATTTTAGAAAAGTCTTTTACAAACTTGCGGTAGTAATTTGTAAAACCAAGGAATCTTTGAAGTTCTTTCCGTGAGTTAGGTACCCTCCACTCTCTGACTGTCTGCACTTTGTCCTCCTGCATTCTGATACCTTTAGGAGAGATGTTGTATCCTAGAAATGATATTGATTTAGTGTGAAACTGACATTTCTCCAACTTGGCATATAATTTATGAGTTCTAAGGCGTGATAGTACCAGCGTTACATGTTTGACATGGTTTTCTAATGAATCTGAGTAAATTAAGATGTCGTCAAGGTATATAACCAAAAAGACATCAAGAAAGTCTCGGAAAACATCGTTAATAAAATGCTGGAAAGTAGCTGGGGCGTTACATAGCCCAAAAGGCATGACCAGGTACTCGAAGAGACCATACCTGGTCCTGAAAGCTGTCAGCCATTCGTCTCCCTCACGTATTCTTACTAGATTGTAAGCACCGCGCAAATCAAGCTTAGTGTAGATAGTCGCGTGTTGTAAGCGTTCAATGAGTTCAGGAATCAATGGAAGCGGATAACGATTCTTTATGGTACGTTGATTAAGTTCTCTGTAATCAATGATGGGTCGTAGAGAATCATTTTTATTCTTCACGAAAAACATACCAGCACCAGCTGAGGAAGTCGAGGGTCGAATAAAACCTTTTCGTATGTTTTCCGCAAGATATGTTTTGAGATGATCCAGTTCCGGAGTGGATAAAGGGTAAAGACGTCCAAATGGGATTGATGATCCAGGTTTGATGTCAATTGGACAATCATAAATCCGATGTGGTGGCCAGGTCTCAGCTTCTACCTTACTGAAAACGTCTGCATATTCCGCATAAACTTCAGGAAGTGCTTGCACTTCGGATGGAAGTGAGAGCAAAGACTGTTTTGGATAACAGTTTTGATGACAATAAGGTGAATTTAGTTTTACCTGTAATAATTCCCAATTGAACACCGGTTGATGTTTCTTACACCATGAGACACCTAGGACTAAAGGAAAAAGAGGTGAAGGTAAGACATCAAATTCAATTAACTCAGAGTGACCATCTGAAGTAGTCAGTAGAAGAGGAATGGTTTGATGAGTAATTGGACCACTTGCTATAGCTGTACCATCAATAACACGAATGGCAACTGGTGTATGCTTAATCACACAGGGTATTTTATTGACTTTTACAGTGGTTACATCAATGAAATTTCCATAGGTACCAGTGTCAAGAATGGCTTCAGTTTGGAGAGTTCGAAGGTCCCACTGCAAAGACATAGAAAGTTTACAGTAAGTGTGAGATACTGTAGGTAATGGAATTGTGGTTAAAGAATAGAACTTACTTTTTTTTTACTTTAGGAGAAGTGGACAGTCTGTAATAGTATGAGAAGAACTCGCACAGTACATACAGAGATCGTTCAATCTCCTGCGTGTCCTCTCTTGAAGTGTTAAAGGTGCCCTTGCTAAGCCTACCTCCATAGGCTCTGGTACTGTTCTCGGGAGAGAAGAGGAAGGCGCTGAAACATGCAATGGTTTAGATATATAATCAGAGTGACCTCTTTCAGATCTTCTCTCTCTAAGTCTTCTGTCAATCTGAATGACTAGTGACATAAGAGCTTCTAGAGTTTTGGGAAGTTCAATACGAGCCAACTCATCCTTTATATTATCTGCGAGCCCAAGTCTGAACTGATTACGAAGGGCTATCGGATTCCATTGAGAATCACGGGCATATTGCTTGAATTCGGTGATGTAGTCTTCGACTACACGTTTCCCTTTTTTGAGATTACGCATAGAAGTTTCTGCTGTCAATTGAGCATCAGAGTCAAGATAAAGCTCATCCATATGTGTGAAGATGTCATCAAGTGAGCCTAGATTGGCTTGTCTGGTTTCGAAAGTGGCGTCTGCCCACACACGGGGTTCACCCCTAAGGAAGGAAATCACAGTAAGAACTTTAACTCTCTCCGTGCAATATGTTCTTGGTTTAAGTCCAAATAAAAGCTGACAAGCAGTCTTGAATTGTCTGTATAGTTTTCTGTTTCCAGAAAATGGTTCAGGAAGTGAAACCGTAGGTTCAGGGGTTGGGTCAGGCTTCTGAGTAAGAGAATCTCTTATGACCCTTCTAAGGGACTTGTTTTCAATCTCCAGTTCTTGTAACTTATTTCCCATTTGATCTACTCGTTGTGACAGGGAATAAACAAACTGAGAGAGATCTACTGGTTCAGTCGACATTTTTGGGCTTAGTATTCTGTAAGGATACTTCCTTTCTGAATTAATTCCTGTGTTGTATCTTAGGAATTTCTGAATCCAGCTGTAGATCTAAATTGAAGTTTGTACCATGGAGCAATCTTCTATTGAAAATGTGATATCAATAGGTAACTTGCCCAGTGGAAATTGATGCGAAGGATGATTTAATTGTAACTTATCTGGAGTTACAATTAAAGTTATAATAAATTGCTGAATGCTATGTGAGCAAACAGTTAATGTAGACACAGTTTGAATCTTATTATAATAAACAGATACGGTTGGATTGTATAAGCAGATATGGTAGATTCTGTTTGAAACACAAGTGTCAGTCTCTTCACAAGTAGTGATTCTGCGAGAGAATGCTGCAGCAGAATCAGGTATCTTGGTCAGCGCTCCCTTTAACTGTGATATGCAGCGTAGCCTGGAAACTGAAACAAAGTTACCAGCGTTCACTTACAACGTTGCCTTGAGCTCTGTTTGAGCGGGGAAATGTGGGAGTAGCCAAGCGGTAGTGGAGTGACAGGTGACGTCACAAGCTGATCCGTAGCGGAGACTCGGTGAAAACTTAGCAAACAGGTATGCGGTTAAGTTGAAAACCTCGGTATTTGTAATCTGTACCACTGGAGGTTAACTGGGAGCAGTAAGGAATGATAACCAAGTTAGTTGAGAGGTTTTGGGCTGTTTTTGGATTGATTCGTAAAGAGAGCAAATGACTCCGGTTTAGCTGTAGAGAAATTGTAATCCACGATAATGGCACAAAAAGGAATCAGAGGTATAAGATAGTCCAGTAACAATTTACTAGGAGTAAAGAGCTCAGAGTTGCTTCTTCTCTAGTGCTAGAAACAATAATACTAAGCACTAGGAACAGGGCGTAGCTAGAATTTATAGGCAGGAATAGGTATGACACATCAGTGGGAGGTAACAGGTAGATTCCTGAGAGTAATGTATATTCTTTCTTTGTTATAATGTTTATCTGCACTCGCTATTCATATGTTTGCATTGATAGCTATATCTGTTAATACCCTAAGGGTAGGCCCTTTATGGACCTACGTGAGTTTTTGTGACAGGGATAATTCCAACAGACCATTTGACCTAATAGAGGAAGCTTCACACTTGATATCCACTATGCTTATCCATACATAAGGCTGCCATGATATCCTTGCTAGGAGATATTTACAAGATGTCTGGTGGTACTCCCCATAATTGGGAGAAAGGTCTCTAATGAGATCTGCCATTGAGCTAGATGACGGAACCCCCCCCCCCAGTCTATGTGATAAGTTAGGATACAGTCATCACTTTACCTATTGCACAACAATTTACAAGTCCTGACATAGATGCAGACGGCCATAGATGCAGGGCCCAATAGGGTACATTATGGGAACTGGTAGGCAATACCATATAAGATTTATACTTACCTAGATACACGGGCTCCATAAGGTGGGTAGCCATAAGCTGTAACAACTTATAAAAGATTACGGGAGTCAGATATTCCATGATATCCCTGATATGTTGCCTGAGGGGGGTGGGAATTTGACTAAACCCGCTGACGGAAGTTATACCAACCATTAATATTTTGACTCATAAATTAATTCAATGCTCTGATAGACCTGGAGAAGGGACAAACCCATTTCCAGGACTCACATCTAGCAATGTAGCTGGAGTGTCAACCCCTGGACATCTGGCAACCTCATATAGGCTCAGATCAGATAACTTTATCCACTATCATGATGCCATACTATTACTTAGTACTGCACTAGTTAAAGTTGATCGAGGTTATACTAGGTTTAGATTATATTTGTTGTATTATATTGTTGTTTGCTATGATCTTTACTTCTTCAACAGAGGTCATGTTTGTTAATCCCCTCCCTCTTGCGACATTAAGATACAGATGATCTGTGGTTATGTTTTGGAACACTTCTCCAATAATCATTTCCTATTACCGTCTACACGAAGACTCAATCCTAAAATGAATAGCTATTTAGACCCCATTGGATGACGTTTATTTCATTTAACTTTCATACTAATAGTGCCCCCCCCCCAGGGGATAGGCCCCCCACCATTCTATTATACTATCACATTATATCAAATCATACTATAGTATACTATATTGGAATTTTGTAATACTTTTTACTCCATGCTCTTTTATATTGTAATCCACCCACTCTTAGTATACCCGCTTATGATAATAACAAGCCCAGACCCCTCCACTTTCTAAGGCTCTGCCCCCCCTTCCCCCCCCCCCCACCCAATCCCCTGAAGTAAGGGGTTCTCCTCCCCTTACCCTCCTACTGAACGTGTTTGTTAAATATCACCTGGAAATCCCTGACCTATTTTTCAGACCTTTTAGGGGATTCCCCTTCCCCCCCCCCCAACCCTTCTATTGAACGTACAAGTTACAGAACATCTGAAATTCCCTTTTCCACCTTTTTACACTTTGAGCTTACTTTGTAAGCAGTGGAAAATAAATCCTATAGAATTTCACTTAAGTATTCTTTTCATGTATGTCGCCATGTTATTTCATCCACTATGATCATAATTTGAAATTGGTTAACTATATGTAATTGTATGACTTATAAGGAAATTACTGTTACCTTGATTTGATTGAACCTCATTTGCTTGTTTGATTTTACTCTTGGACCTCTCTTCCTTCCCCCCCGTCTCTGTCGGTCTTATCTTGGACCCCACATTCTTTATCCTTTTCTTCACCTTTAGCTCTCCTACTTCTCCCCTTTATCAGTACCTTCCCTACTTTCGTCCCCCTTCCACTCCTCCCCCCCCCCCTTTTTTTTTCTCTCTTCAAATATGGCATGTTCACCTCCCCTCACTTTTACCACGTTAAACGTTAGAGGATTAAATTCCCCAACTAAAAGAAGCCTTTGAGTTAACTACTTGTCATCGCTAAAAACTGACATTGGCTTCCTCCAAGAAACCCATTGGGTAGATGGAGAGGAATTGAGACTTAAAACTCCATTATTCCCTTATATACAGTCAGAGTCCTATGTGGGCAAAAGTAGAGGAGTTGCGATCTTGATCAATCAAAATCTATCTTTCCAATGCCTACATACAGAACAAGATATAGAGGGGTGGTATGTAATGGTAGTATGTAAGCTGAATAATTGCATGTTTACTTTGGTTAATATTTATGCTCTCAATCAAGGGCAACTGAAATTTCTTAGAAAGACCTTCACTTTGGTCGATAAAATTAAACAAGGAACTGTCCTTATAGGAGGAGATTTTAATTTAGTTTGGGATCCAGAGTTAGATAAGAATTTTTCTAGATCAGGTTCTAGTGATTCCAATACTAACTCATCTGCCCCAAGGTTACGAGATTTGGTATACCAGTATCAGTTGTTTGATGTCTGGTGGTCCCTACACCCTTCAGAAAAGGATTATTCCTATTTATCTCCAACACATAGATCCTATTCACGGATAGATTATTTTTTTACGGATTCGTGGACACTGAATGATGTCCGCACAGCCAAAATATCTCCCTGTTCATGGTCGGACCATGACGCTTACATCCAGACCCAGATGGAAATTTCCACAATTCCTCTGGGCGGATCCCCTTTTCCTAGGCTCGCTACAAGAGGCAACCACTGAATTTTTCAGACATAATTCAGAGGAAGACACCTCCCAGCAAACTAGATGGTGGGTGTTCAAAGCATACATCCGAGGCTTTTGTATCAGCAAATTAGCTAAAGCTAAAAAAGGATAGAGGGGGACCCCTTGGTAAGTTGGTATGTGACCTCCGAAAAGTAGATAGATTGAATAAACTTAACCCCACCACAAATCTCTCTGATGAAATCTTCTGCCTTAAATGTCCCTCATTAAAGAACGAGAAACTGAAAGAGTTCAGGAAGCTGCAATGCGGTTTAGACAGCTCATGTACTCTAAGAGCAATAGAGCGGACTCGCTTCTAGCAAAAAAACTGCGGCAAAGAGCAGCAGGGGCACGTATCCCTTCATATCCCATAAAGGCCAAACTGCGTTTACCTCTGCAGATATCGGCTATATGTTTGCGGAATTCTATTCCAAATTGTATAACATAGAAGCACATGAGCGCCCCAAATCGGCTACCATTCAAGATATTTCTAACTTTCTGAAATCCTTAAACTTACCACAGCTGGTAGAGGCCGACAGTGAAACGCTGAAATGGCCGTTCTCATCCAGAGAGATTGAGAATGTTCTAAAGCAAATACAAAACAACAAAGCCCCTGGACCAGACGGCTTCACAGGTACATTTTGAAACCACAACTTATGGGAATATTGAAGAACCTCTTTAATGAAATTAGGGATTCAGGAGATTCACAGGGAATTCCTAGAAGCTACTATTATCCCCATCCCCAAGCCAGGAAACGATCAAACAGAATGTAGTAATTATCGTCCCATCTCCCTCATTAACCTGGATACTAAGCTCCATTCGAAGCTAATCGCCAACAGAATTGTCCACTTACTTCCCACAATACTACATCACGACCAAGTCGGATTCACGTTAGGTAGGCAGGGACCAGATAATACTAGACGGTTGATCTCAGTCTTCACAGAAGTGAATAGACTAAATATCCCTATGGTGACTCTGTCGTTGGACGCTGAAAAGGCCTTCAACAGAGTCAGATGGGACTATATCTGGGAAGTCCTTCACTCTTTTGGGTTTCCCGAACCATTCATTACAGCAATTAGGCCCTTATACTCAACCCCACATGCGAGAGTGAGTGGCATGGGATTTTGCTCTCCAGAGTTTCCAATCCACAATGGAACTAGGCAAGGCTGCCCCCTTTCACCACTTATATTTGCACTGGCAATGGAACCTTTTGCCCAGAAAATTAGACAAGATGACCTGATTACAGGGATTCCCTTCTTGTCACCCCCAGAAAATATAGTCCTTTTTGCAGATGATGTAACCCTGCTTCTAATGATGCCATTGACTTCCATACCCACAGTCTTTAACGTGATTCACCACGTGAACTAAGCTACTATAAAATCAATTATACCAAGACGGAGGGATAACCCATACAAATCGACCAGCCAACCTTACTAAGGCTCCAGTCTCTCTATTCCTTTTCATGGTCTACGCAGAACCTTAGGCACCTAGGTATACTTTTAAGTGCAGATCCGGACCAGATTATTTGAGACAACTATAGTCTACTGCTTCATAATCTCTGAGGTTTAATAGACAAATGGGACTTTAAAGAGCTATCCTGGTTAGGCAGGGTTGCTTCGGTTAAAATGTCTTTGATTCTGAAGGTTCTATATATATTTAGATGCATCCCGCTTAATGTTCCAAAATCCACTCTGTTTCATATACATAAGCTTTTCGCTGACTATATATGGCAACACAAGACGCACAGAATAGCCTATAATACACTGCACAGACCATTCCCTCGAGGAGGGATAGCTGCACCTAATATCTTCACCTACTATGAAGCAGCAAGGCTATCGCATGTCACTACATGGAGCATTAAAGAAGATAGACCAGGCTGGTATCTTTTAGAGGCCTCGGGGATACCGGAAGACCTGGGATTGATGAACCTAATTTGGATCCCCAATAGTAGGAAACTAAAACCCTATCTTCATAATGTTATAGTGAAACATAACTTGGTAATTTGGGAATCCTTAAGGAATCGACTTTTAATTGCTCCCCATCCCTCACCGATGCATAGTACAGTGGGTCTAATTTGGGGCCTTAAGAATATTCACTCAGGTGACTGGGTATTGAGGGGATATTCCGCGATTGGAGATTTTTTTGACCAGCATCAAACTCTAGACCTTCCATCGATACAGGCCAGGTTTCATCCGGCTCTACCCTGCTTTCCCTTTGAATCCATGAGAGTTCTCAGTTTTCTGAAGACATGGGGCTTTCTTACTACTTCTACTAGGAAACCCACTCCATGGGAGGTCAAATGGAGTAAGGGCTCTAAGCACTTTAAGCCCCTCACATTACACTGTAATCTACTCCTATCTGATCTTATCCAGGGGGTACCATGGCAATATAAGGCATGGATTAGGGAGGTGGGTACCAACATTCATGATCAAGGCTGGGACAATGCTATTTCCCTCAAGAAAAGGACTATACATTGTGTCACTATGCTGGAAGTCTATGTTAAGGTACTGTTGAAATGGCACAGGACACCTGCCCGACTTGCCAAAATGTATCCAGGATCCTCGTCCCTGTGTTGGCGAGAGTGTGGAGATGAAGGGACTGACCTTCACATTTGGTGGGAGTGCCCGAAATTATCCTCACTCTGGAGAGAGGTTAAGGACATGTGCAATTCCCTACAATTAATGACTCAGATATCCCCTCTTAGCGCTCTTCTGCATATAATGGCAGGAGATATAAATCTGAAGTTGAGGAGACTGCTGGTATACATTTTCACAGCTACTAAGCTATGCATAGCGAGATCCTGGAAATCTCTAGAACCCCCAAGTCTCTCAGAAATTAAAGGTGTGATTGACTATATGGCAAAAATGGAGAGATACTTTTACAACTCAATTGATCAGATGGACACCTATTGGCTAATATGGGACGCTTGGCTAAATAAGTAAGGTAAACTTTTATATATATTAAAAACCAATCAGCTTTCCCCTTGTTTTTTTTTTTTGTTTTTTTTTTTTTTTCTTCTTCTTCCTCTCTCCCCATCTAGCTTCTTTACTTGCCCCCTATACCACCTTTCCCCTAACCCACCCTGTTCCTGTCAGTCCACTCTAACCACCAACTTAATGACCTTTTGTATCGAACACTCAGTAGTTAAGTGAGCTTTAAGTCATTAAAGTAGACATTAGATGACCTCATCAAAGAATATGTTGCCGATTTTGTACTGATGATGTGACATACCATAGTTGTTTACTTCATATTTTAATAATATGGACAATATTTGTACCAGCATATCACTATTTTGAAACTTTGTATACTATTGCAATTGTTGAACTATGTTCCACATAGAATGTTTTTTTTTTTTTATTGTATAAGTTTAAACTTGATGTTAACTTTGGATTCAAAATATTCAATAAAATACTTTGAAAAAAATAAATGAATGAAAATGTTAGCTCATGGATAAATAACTGGATAAAAGACAGGTAGCAACGAGTAGTAGTAAATGGATTATACTCAGATTGGACAAAGGTAATCAGTGAAGTCCCCCAGGGATCAGTAATGGGCCCTGTTTTTTTAAATATTTTTATTAATGACTGTGAGCAAGGATGAAATAGCAACATCTCTATTTTTGCAGATGATACAAAGTTGTGTAAGGTCATTAGCTCAGAGCAGGATGAACTTGATTTACAAGGGGATCTGTAAAAATTAGAAGTATGGGCAGGTAAATGGAAAATGAGATTTAATACAGGAAAATGCAAAGTTCTACATTTTGGAAGTAAAAATAAGCATGCAATGTATTATTTAAATGGGACTAGACCTAGCCAAACAGAGGAGGAAAGGGATTTGGGAGTAGTAATAGATAACAAGCTAAAGATGGGTGCACAATGCAGGGCAGTGGCTTCTAAGGATAATAAGATACTAGCATGTATTAAAAGAGGCATTGTTGCAAGGGAACAAAGCATAATTATGTCACTATATAAATCCCTGGTAAGACCTCACCTTGAGTATGGAGTGCAGTTCTGGGGACGGATCTCAAAAAAAAATTGCAGACTTGGAAAAAGTTCAGAGAAGGGACACAAAGCTAATAAGGGGAATGGAGAATTTAAGCTATGAGGTTTCTCTAGAAAAAAGGCGCTTGAGAGGTGACATGATTACTTTATATATATTTAATGCTGGAGGAAAGATTTAATCTCCTGCAACTGAAATGGTTTTCCACTGTAAGAGTAATACAATTGTGGAACTCATTACCAAAGGAGGTAGTGAATGCCAATACCTTAGATACATTAAAGAAAATAGATACATTTCTGGCTAGAAACAGAAATCAGGTATATGATTGCTTTTATTAAATGGGTCACCTTTTAATGGGATTAATTTAAGCAAAACTGGAGCTTTTTTGTAAGTATATTAGATTTGTATAGGTTGAACTCAATGGACTTCGGTCTTTTTTCAACCTCATCTACTATGTTACTATGTAATTAGGCTAATTGAAAATCGCAGGTGTACTCAATTTTGTTTCAGTGATCACAGGCTTTCTAACTTGTGTCAGTGATCACAGGTGTATTGACTTTTGTTGCATTGATGAATATATTTATATATATATATATATATATATATATATACATACAGTATCTCACAAAAGTGAGCACACTCCTCACATTTTTGTAAATATTTTATTATATCTTTTCATGTGACAATACTGAAGAAATTACACTTTGCTACAATGTAAAATAGTGAGTGTACAGCCTGTATAACAGTGTAAATTTGCTGTCCCCTCAAAATAACTCAAAACACATCCATTAATATCTAAACCATTGGCAACAAAAGCGAGTACACCCCTAAGTGGAAATGTCCAAATTGGACCCAATTAGCCATTTCCCCTCCCCATTGTCATGTGACTCGTTAGTATTACAAGGTCTCGGGTGTGAATGGGGAGTAGGTGTGTTAAATTTGGTGTTATTGCTCTCACACTCTCTCATACTGGTCACTGGAAGTTCAACATGGCACCTTATGGCAAAGAACTCTCTGAGGATCTGAAAAAAATAATCGATGCTCTACATAAAGATGGCCTAGGCTATAAGAAGATTGCCAAGACCCTGAAACTGAGCTGCAGCACGGTGGGCAAGACCATACAGCGGTTTCACAGGACAGGTTCCACTCAGAACAGGCCTCACCATGGTGGACCAGAAAAGTTAAGTGCACATGCTCAGCGTCATTTCTAGAAGTTGTCTTTGGGAAATAGACATATGACTGCTGCCAGCATTGCTGCAGAGGTTGAATGGGGTGGGGGTGGGGGGTCAGCTTGTCAGTGCTCAGACCATATGCTGCACACTGCATCAAATTGGTCTGCATGGCTGTCGTCCCAGAAGGGAGCTTCTTCTAAAGATGATGCACAAGAAAGCCCGCAAACAGTTTGCTGAAGACAAGCAGACTAAGGACATGGATTACTGGAACCATGTCCTGTGGTCCAATGAGACCAAGATAAACTTATTTGGTTCAGATGGTGTCAAGCGTATGTGCCGGCAACCAGGTGAGGAGTACAAAGACAAGTGTGTCTTGCCTACAGTCAAGCATGGTGGTGGGAGTGCCATGGTCTGGGCCTGCACTGTGGAGCTACATTTCATTGAGGGAACCATGAATTCCAACATGTACTGTGACATACTGAAGCAGAGCATGATCCCCTCCCTTCGGAGACTGGGCCCCAGGGCATTATTCCAACATGATAACAACCCCAAGCACACCTCCAAGATGACTACTGCCTTGCTAAAGAAGCTGAGGATAAAAGTGATTGACTGACCAAGTATGTCTCCAGACCTAAACCATATTGAGCATCTGTGGGGCACCTCAAACGGAAGATGGGGGAGCGCAAGGTCTCTAACATCCACCAGCTCTGTGAAGTCGTCATGGAGGAGTGGAAGAGGACTCCAGTGGCAACCTGTGAAGCTATGGAGAACTCCATGCCCAAGAGGGTTAAGGCAGTGCCGGAAAATAATGGTGGCCACACAAAATATTGACACTTTGGGCCCAATTTGAACATTTCCACTTAGGGGTGTACTCACTTTTTTTGCCAACAGTTTAGACATTAATAGGCTATGGGCTCCATGTACTAAGCCGTCAATTCATCCGTCATTGTAGACGCGGATAAACTCGCCGTTACTCGCCGCGGGCGAAATGGTGTCCGCTGTCGCTATGTACTAATATTCCCCCAATAAATAGACAAGTCGGAGGCGGAGCCTGGAGGAGCACAGTGATGGCTGCTTAATCACTGTGCTCTGTGCATTGAAAGCAGATAAAAAGCTGCAAAAGTTCAAATAATGAGCTAAACTAGCTAAAATTTAGCAGACAATCTCCATGAGACTAGTGGGACAAAATTGAGTCGAGGTAAATCACACTGAGGAGAGCCTGCACGGCAAGGATTCAAAACAGACACCCACGCAGTGAACACCTCAGAGCGCCCGCCATTAAGGGAGCCGGTCACAGAGGACCATGGAAACAAGCAAGTGGGGATGAAGATGAAATCCATCTGTTACCGTAACACAGCTTAACCCGGCTCCGGTAAGAGATCTCAATCAGCCACTTGATACAACGCAACACATAGTTGAGATAAGAGGAGGGGGAACTGAATAGTGCTATAAGCCGCCATTACTACACTATCCTGATAGGATCTTTGGCATATGACATATTACACAGCTTACAGGGACCGGGAGCCAGCACATAGCATGCAGAGGCATAAATGTACATATCTTGAGACCCTTGCAAAAAAGCTTCAGAGAGCAGAGGATTAAGCAACAGAGATCACAAATGACAGGGCCCCAGCATCCGGTATATGACAAGGAAAATGTAAATGCGCAATCAACAATATAGATATATCCCAAAGCCATTAGCAACTATCCAGCAACTGAAAAGTTCACCCCCTACACAGGGCAAGAGCCAGATGATACCATAAAGCCCCAAAGATTTATTTAGGGGAACAAGCATGTGAAAGGCAGATATCGAAGGCCCACAGAAAGTTATATACCGGCAGCTAAGAGACAGTAGCTCATCACAAACCGCACAATTATTTGAGGCACAAATGTCTATATATGCTAACTGTTCTATGAAGCCAGATGTCAATTCAGCATATGAGGTAGTGGGACACTGATACTCGGATCTCAAAGATATTATATTTAGCATTGCCTACCCGGCTTGATTTATCTGACTACAAACAAGGGACAGAATATTCCCCTTCCCCTTCTTTTCTTTTTCCTTCTGCATAAAATATATTTGTTGGTGCAGGGGACAACTATGTCTGTTAGAAAACAGAATAAAGCAGGACCCAATGCAAAATCGCAACATCCCTTTTTTAAGTCATCTAAAGGAGATAAAGGACTAGGGACAGATACTGTACCATCAGAGGAAGACATGGACTCTGACACAGACTCCCAAACTACTAATGCAGATCTAACCCCAGCAACAAAAGCAGATATTAATAATCTTGTATCTAAACAAGACATCAACACGATCTTCGATAAGATGTGGGAAAAGATGGATACCTTACAGACCACAGTTACCACTAGTCTAGCAGATATTAAACAGGATATCAAAGACCTAGGAACCAGAGTTGAATCACTCGAAGAGAAAGAGGAGACAACAATGGAAGAGATAAGTGCATTGTCCCAAAATATGGCCTCCCATCAACAAGATATAGCTGAAATTCATGACAAGATGGAGGATTTAGAAAACAGAAGCCGCCGATGCAATCTAAGGTTGAAGGGAGTCCCCGAAGCCGTCACACCTTCGGAGCTGCCTGATTTTCTTTTGCAGCTATTTCAAGCTGTTACAGATAATAAAGAAGATGGCAAATATGAAATAGAGAGGGCGCACAGGGCCTTACGAGCAAAACCCAAAAAAGGAGATCCACCAAGAGATATAATAATAAAGATGCTGCGTTTTCGAGAAAAAGAGGAGATAATGACAGCAGCAAGAAAGAACCCGACTTTCAAATTTAAAGGCTCAGTTATCCAGTTCTTTCAAGATTTATGTTTAAGAACACTGCAAAGGCGAGGTACCCTGCGCCCTCTCACACAACTTCTACGTAAAAACCAGATACCCTACAGATGGGGATTCCCATTTTCCCTCAATATTCAACACGATGGGAAGAATTTGTCAATTAAAGATCCAGCAGAGATCCCAGAAATATGCCAATACTTCAAACTCAACTGCCCAGACATACCTACCTCATCCCAGGGAAACAAAGAGATACATCAGCCCTCCCAACAACCAACGGACAGATGGTCCAAGGTGGCAAAGAAGAAGCAAAGAACCTGAAGTCCCATCAATCTTTCAATATCATATTGGGAACTTAACTTTGAACATAACTAAATCAAGTTGCAGCATTTGGGGGGGACCCTCACAGGAATACACTCCTAATGCTGGAAACAGTTTACAACACCATATCAGGAACTTAACCAAAGGATAAGCAGAACTGAGTTGCAATAATCCTGGAGGACCTCGACAGTAATGGACTCCTGACGCTGAGGACAAGTTGCAGATGAGTACACTTCTGTAATCTGTTAAATGTATATTTAGATTGGGGGGAAAGAAGGGGTTTCATGTTTATTTCTCCTCTGGAGCCATTAGCTTCAGCGGACAAAACAGGTATGCTATGCACCTACTAAGACTGTCTTTGGAGCTGCCAAATATTTGGAGGTAGCCTAAAATTAATCTGAACTTTATCATACTAAGACTGCCCTTAAATACGCATCTAGCTTTACAATGCACATCCGCCTAGATGTGTAATCACCGAATGTTATTAGATGTTATATACAATTTACACGTTACTGTTTTTTTGTTTTATTGTTCTATTTTTTGTTTTTTAGTTAATGTTATCAGTTCAGTATGGGATTGCTCATACTACACAGTCACTAAATTCAACCGGTCACACACTAGGTATCTTTACCCAGACCCTCACAAGGTGTCACGACTACTAAGAAGAAGATTTAAGGTAAATTATAATATGAATGACTATATGATGTGTCTCTCCCTGATTGCTTGCAAAACAGTTTTAGATCCTTATTTCAAAGTACACTTAAAAAGCAATGGTCATGTTAGAGATCATACATACATTATAAAATATGGATATATGGACCATTAACTTAATATCCCACAATGCTAGGGGTCTGAATTCAGATATCAAACGTAGGACAGCAATCACACAGTATAAATCCTTACAAGCAAATATAGTTTTCCTTCAGGAAACTCACTTTATGAAGGCTCAGATACCGAAATATTGGACCAAGGCTTTTCCACAACACTTTCACTCCACATCAGACACAAAAAAACGTGGGGTATCTATACTTATACATTCTTCATTGCCCTTTGTACATAGGGAAACAATAGAGGACAAGGAAGGTAGATTTCTAATTGTGAGAGGTCAGATCCAGGGAACTGATATTACCCTATGCAATATATATGCTCCTAATGATAAACAAGATACTTTCATTAGACATATTACACACCTTCTGACAGAGTGGTCTCAGACGAGGACGATTCTGGCAGGCGATTTTAATGTAGATTTTACGCTACAATCTAGAGGATCTCACCTTACGCTCACTAATAAACAGAATAAGCAATGCAAAATGACTAAACTAATACAAGATCACCTAACCACACTTGCTCTAATAGACTCCTGGAAAGCTTTATATGGTCACACAGACGACACTACCTTTTTTTCAGCAGCACATAAGACATATACAAAATTAGACTATGTTTTTGTTAGTCAGTTCTTACAACCTATATTGATAACTTCGTCCATTCACTCCTGTGTGTGGTCGGATCACTCTATAGTGCAACTCAAATTAGGCAGTATTCAGGTACCAAATAGGAAAAGAGTTTGGACATACGATCCAATCTGTCTAAAAGATCCTATGGTCCACAACACAATCACACAAAGTATGCTGGAGTATTGGGACATTAACACAGGATCTACAGATAATCCTATTTCAACATGGGCAGCTCATAAGACTTACTTGAGAGGACTGCTCATTAAAGAAAAATCTATCTTACTCCGCAAAAACAACACACAAAGATTAACTCTCCAAAAAGAGATAGACACGCTAGTGAGACAACACAAACTTACACAATCTGGAAGTATACTTACGCAACTCAATGACAAGCGCACAAAACTAGCAGCAATTCTAAATGATCAAGCGGTAAAAGCAGCATTCCGACTCAAGACAAATTACTATATTTATGCTAATAAACCCGACAGATATATGGCGAATAGAATTCGCGAGAGAACAAAATTAGCTACAATACCACAAATTCAAAAACAAGACGGCACCACTACATCCCACCCGCAGGAAATTGTTGATTGCTTTGCTCAATACTATAGCACGTTATACGAGGGAACTCATGTCAGCCATTCCCCACATACCGAAACCATACTTACTAAATTACTAGACGAAGCCCAACTCCCCTCCATTACAGAAACAGAAAGAGATGACCTTAACAAGGAAATCACTATTAATGAGGTACAACAGGCTATCAAAGATCTAAAGCCAGGGAAGGCCCCGGGTCCGGATGGTCTGCCCGGGGAATATTATAAACTATTTAAAGCCTCATTAGCCCCACATTTAGTTAAATTCTCAAATTATATTATGCAAGGTTACGAGATTCCATCTGATCTTCTAAGAGCTAAAATAGTTGTCATCCCTAAACCAGGGAAAAACCCGAAATGCTGCACCAGCTATAGACCTATATCCCTTATAAATCAGGACTTGAAAATTTTCACTAAGATTTTAGCAAACAGGTTGAAATATATCCTCCCGAACATAGTACACCCAGACCAGGTAGGGTTTGTTTTAGGTAGAGAAGCACCGGACAATGTTCGGCGCATAATCACTGCAATAAATCACCTAGACCACACTAGAACGCCTTCTCTGGTCCTGTCATTGGACGCGGAGAAGGCGTTTGACAGAGTTGACTGGACATACATGTTCACGGTTCTGGACAGAATGGGATTTGGAGGCCCTTTTGTAGAAGCCTTGAGAAGCATATACTCTAACCCCATGGCTACGGTAGGTGCCATGGGACATCACTCTGGGCCCATTTACATACGAAATGGCACGAGGCAGGGATGCCCACTATCCCCGTTGCTATTCGCCCTATGCATGGAACCTCTGGCGGCTAGTATTAGACGCTCCCCCGATGTAACAGGACTTAAAATTAAAGACACTGACTATAAAATCACCCTCTTCGCGGACGATGTTCTGCTGACGCTGACCAGACCCCTTACGTCTTTAACAGGCCTCTATGATATCCTACAGAGGTTCTCTATTGTGTCAGGATATAAGATCAATATGGATAAAAGTGAGGCGCTAGCAATATCTTTACCAGCCCACACAAAAAAACTAATCGAACTGAATTTCTCATTCTCATGGGCCAAATCATATATTAAATACCCAGGAATTAAGTTAACGGTTCGCTATAGTGATTTATATAATACAAACTATCTCCCTATGTATAGAGAATTGCGAAGAGATATGGCTAAATGGAAGCTTCTTAACTTTTCTTGGTATGGCAGGATCTCTGCAATAAAGATGAACCTATTACCAAGAATCCTCTATTTGTTTCGGACCTTGCCTATACTAGTCCCAAAAAAAGACCTAAAAACCCTTCAGACAGATATTATCTGCTTTGTAAACGGCAAAAAGCAATCGAGACTCCCTTATAGAGTACTAACTAGACATAGACAATTAGGGGGGGCAGGGGTCCCTGATTTACTTAATTATTACGACGCATCTAGGCTGGCCCAAACTGCGCTGATGGGATCCTCAATAAAATACTTGGTGTGGATAGACCTAGAGAAGGAGATAGGAGAATTAGATTCCCCGGGAGATTTGGTTTGGGACAGACTTCAACCCCAAGGTAAAATCAAAAAATACTCCCAAACCACAATATTTTCGATTGATCATTGGACAACACTAACGAAAAATGAAAAACTGATGCCAAGCTTTTCCTCTAAGATGCCACTTAAATACCTTATTCCACATGACTACCGAAGACAGTTAGACAAATGGGAAAACAAGGGTCTGTACCGGGTAGGGGACTTGCTAGCACATAACAAACCACTAACCTTCAATCAACTAAGAGAAAAGTTGACACCCATTCCCCTACATTGGTATTTATATTTACAGATTGCATCTGCACTAAATCGATATATACCACACATGCACAAACAGATTAGCACTACATTGGAGAGATTGTGCTGTACCCCCTCTAGACCCAAGAAATCCATTTCACTGTTATATCTTGCGTTACAAAACTTAATTAATGAAAATAAACCAGCGGTCATGCTCAACTGGGAAACAGATACACATTCAACACTAGAGATAAGCGAATGGCAGGAATTGTTCTATTCCTCCTGTAAGGGACTAATTAGTGCCGATTTAAGAGAAAATAGCCTTAAGACCATTTTTAGGTGGTACCTAACCCCAATCAAAACGTCACACTACACTGAGGGGAGAAGTAGAAATTGTTATCGTGGATGTGAGTCGACTGGTACATACATACATATGTGGTGGGAGTGCCCTGGTGTGACTCACATCTGGACTAGACTATCGGTATTTCTCAGCACCCTTCTAGATGAACAGATATCACTGACCATTTCCCAGGCGTTATTAAATGCTCCACTTCCAAACTTTAATAGGCATATTAATACCTTCATTAGAATACTCTGCACAGTCACGAGAATAGGAATAGCCAGACACTGGAAAGAGGGAGTACCGACATGGTGCGAGATACTAGAAAGATTTAAACTAACATATTCTCTATACGAAATGGCAGCAAAAATTCTAGATACGACGGAAAATTTCCAAAGGATTTGGTTCTATTGGATAATGCATCCACCTTAATATGATTATCCTAATCTAACCTGATAGAACAGTAAAAAGAAACATGATGGGAGTGGGAAGAAGGTAGGAGTTTTGGAGAGACATAATTATGAAGACTACATTGAGTTTACTATATCATATTCAGAGGTGTGACACATCAAGAGTACATTCTAGTGACCTAAAGTTATGTTTAGTTAGTTTTCTTTTATTGTAATAAAAATCCACATGAGAGATAGGTGTCTTTCATAAGAAATATATCAGGTATGCCTTACTGACTTTGAGACTTGATTGTATGTTGTAATTCCATGTGAAAAAAGATAAACCTCAAACTGTTAAATTTAGGAACTAAAGGGTTTATATGCCTGACAAGCTGATAATGTAATCAACTGTAAAAGACCGATATTGTATTCAATGATGTTATTTCAATAAAAATTATTTTATCATAAATAGACAAGTCTAGCCCGCCGCGAGCAGTTGCGGATTGTTGATAAATTTGACGCCTCGCTCGCCGCGACTAAGCTGATGGTACTTAACTTTCAGTTGAATTGTCTGGCCAATTATTAACACGTGACATGCAAGGTGTCACGAACATCATAGTAGTCGCGGGAATAGAATTTTGCTCCTATAAAAGTTCAACCTATCTAAACAACTTTATTATTGATCAAAATTTTTTGAAGAGTGATAACAGAGCGTTATTTTTGTAATATTTATTTACAATTTGGATATGGCTTCATCTGGATCTGATAATATATAAATATTAATATAAAAATAATTATAAAGATTGACAACTAACAATACAAATTTAAATAGATTACTCTTTATTTACAGTCGACAAATTGGGCGCAATTTATGTACATGGAAATGAGAGACAAATTAGACGCCAGTTATGCTGTAAGTACAATGCTGATATTACTGCCTTTTATATATGTCTAGACTGGCGTCCAGATTGACTTTCCTATTGTTTTGTACCTTGCCCGCCACCTAAAAGGTGGCGAGGCAAAAATAGCGAGGTGGGAGCGGAAATTGTAGCGAGCAGACAAATAGATTTTTTAGTACATTCGTTTTTTGGCGAGTTGGTGGTCAAATGTGTCTAATTACAGTGAAAAATGGAGCGGTAGCGAGGTTTGGCGGATAAGTACGCTCGCAATTTTAAAGATGCGAGTTTTAACATAATTGATGGCTTTGTACATATCAGTTTGCGAGTTTTGACGCGAGATTTGTTGCGGGTAGCTCGCTGACTGCTTAGTACATGGAGCCCTATGTGTTGAGTTATTTTGAGGGGACAGCAAATGTATACTTTTATATAGGCGGTACACTCACTATTTTACATTGTAGCAAAGTGTCATTTCTTCAGTGTTGTCACATGAAAAGATATAATAAAATATTTACAAAAATGTGAGGGGTGTACTCACTTTTGTTAGATACTGTATATATATATATATATATATATATATATTCAATCCCAGAGGCAGACCAGCTTTTTTACTGTTTTATATATATATTTATATATACTGTATATATATATAAAAAAAAATCTTTTGTAGGCATAATAATCTTCATGGATGAATCTCATACTTAATAATAACACTTGTGTTGACGCTTTGTAGTGAATACGTCAAGTTTACCATCACTTTAAGTAAAAGTTGTGTACATTTAAACAAGAAGGAAGTGCACTCAATACCAAGGTATCTATTGCTATCACTCGATGAAAATGTGTTTATTCAGCACAAAAATATCCATAAAAAGTAAACAAAAGCCCTCTAATACATTCTGAAAGTTATATAACTGCATGTAATAGACACTACTATAAAGAATAATATGCACAGATACTGATATAAACATCCCGTATAAAACAGTTTAAAAACTTACTTACAATCTCCCAGTTTAGCTCAGTTGAAAAGTTTAGCTGGAACACCCACTAAAAATGGGTGTATAGCAAAAACAAAAACAGACACTCCCACCTCCCCTTTCCTCTGCATATGAAAAGACCCTTTACACAAACAGGAGCAAGCTGGGGTAGGTATACATCAGTATTCTTTAAAACAACGTGGCTTGGTTAGGAGTCTGAAAATCAGTGCAATGTTATTTAAAAATAAGCAAAACTATCCATTTAAATAAATAAAAAAACTGGGTATATGCTGTATAAATGAATCACCTACAAAACATTTATGCAAAGAAAAATCTAGTGTATAAATGTCCCTTTAAGTTTATAAAAGAACATTTTTTAAAAGGGACATGAAACCCAATTTTTTTCTTTCAAGATTCAACATGCAATAATAAAAACACACACACAAAACATTCTAATTTACTTATATTATCAAATTTTCCTCATGATCTTGGTATCTTTTGTTGAAAATCAGGTATGTAAGCTTAAGAGTGTGCATGTGACTGGAGCCGTAGTTTGCCAAAATGTTGATGGCAGCACTTTTTCTCTGCCATATATTACTACAGACACCTACCTAGGTATTTATTTAACAAAGAATTTAACAAGAACAATACTGCAGTCCACTGCTCACAAGCTTCTTATACATACAAGACAATGACTACTCATACGGATCTAATAAATAAACAACAATATGATATATAATATAATAATGTTAGATTACTGCTAGCTTTTCATATGCAAACGTTCTTGCAGACAGATATAAAACCTTAAATGCAATGCTATGAACATTTGTGTTAAACGCTGTCTACAGGAATGCATGGATCTAATTCCTTTTAAAAACATCAGCTGTAGTATTAAGAAAGTTTGACTCTTTATCATATTACAATTGCAGGATTCGCTACAAATAACTTTTTTTTGTTAGCTGTATTTTATAATGGTTTACATACAGTTCCCTGATTATAGACATAAACAGTAAATTAAATCATAACTCAAGATGCAAAAAATAAAAAATGTTACCTAATGTAAACGCAGACAGCCATGTTGCTGGATAGAGAAACATGCAGCTCCGGAACCTTAATGCTTACAAAGCACAGGATGTTACTGCTTTCTCTACTGTTAACCCTATTGTGTCTAGAAGGCTGCTTTAGGAGGGAAGTTAAATAATCAGACGTTAATGTTTGTACAAGTTAACACATGCCCAGTATTTACATGATGCACAGTGAAAGAGAACAGCAGAGGATTCTGTGCTCTAGGTATAAGTAAAAGTAGCATAAACCCGTCAGTTAAAGGGACATGAAACCCAAATTATTTTTTTTAATGATTCATATAGAGAAAATAATTTTAAACAACATTCAAATGTACTTCTATTATCTAATTCACTTCATTCTTTAGATATCACTTCATTTGTTTAAAAAATAGCAATGCACATGGGTGAGCCAACACAAGGCATCTATGTGCAGCCACCAATCAGCAGCTACCGAGCCTATTAAGATATTCTTTTTAACAAAGGATACCAAGTGAATGAAGCAACTTAGAAAATAAAAGTAACTTTGAAAGTTGTTTAAAATGACATGCTCTTTCTAAATCATGAAAGAATTTTTTTTGAGTTTCATGTCCCTTTAAGTTTTATACATTATACTTTTATACCTATAAGCTGGAAATATTTTCCACTGTTTGAACAACATAATGTTCAGCATGGATTGGTGTTTATTTTTCTTCTTAAAATCCTGATACTGTATTTCTTTTGTTTTATTGATTGTTTTTCCCCAGCTTTTAAAGGGACATTAACCCCTTAATGACCACAGCACTTTTCCATTTTCTGTCCGTTTGGGACCAAGGCTATTTTTACATTTTTGCTGTGTTTGTGTTTAGCTGTAATTTTCCTCTTACTCATTTACTGTACCCACACATATTATATACCGCTTTTCTCGCCATTAAATGGACTTTCTAAAGATACCATTATTTTCATCATATGTTATAATTTACTATAATTTTTTTTTTATAAAATATGAGGAAAAATGGAAAAAAACACACTTTTTCTAACTTTGACCCCCAAAATCTGTTACAAATCTACAACCACCAAAAAACACCCATGCTAAATAGTTTCTAAATTTTGTCCAGAGTTTCAAAATACCCAATGTTTACATCTTCTTTGCTTTTTTTGTAAGTTATAGGGCCATAAATACAAGTAGCACTTCGCTATTTCCAAACCATTTTTTTTCCAAAATTAGCGCTAGTTACATTAGAACACTGATATCTTTCAGGAATCCCTGAATATCCATTGACATGTATCTATATTTTTTTTAGTAGACAACCCAAAGTATTGATCTAGGCCCATTTTGGTATATTTCATGCCACCATTTCACCGCCAAATGCGCTCAAATACAAAAAATCGTTCACTTTTTCACAAATTTGTTCACAAACTTTAGGTTTCTCACTGAAATTATTTACAAACAGCTTGTGCAATTATGGCATAAATGGTTGTAAATTCTTCTCTGGGATCCCCTTTGTTCAGAAATAGCAGACATATATGGCTTTGACATTGCTTTATGGTAATTAGAAGGCCGCTAAATGCCACTGCGCACCACACGTGTATTATGCCCAGCAGTGAAGGGGTTAATTAGGAAGCATGTAGGGAGCTCTTTGGGGTAATTTTAGCTTTAGTGTAGTGTAGTAGACAACCCCAAGTATTGATCTAGGCCAATTTTGGTATATTTCATGCCACCATTTCACCGCCAAATGCGATCAAATAAAAAAAAAAAAGTTCCCTTTTTCACAAACTTTAGGTTTCTCACTGAAATTATTTACAGACAGCTTGTGCAATTATGGCACAAATGGTTGTAAATGCTTCTCTGGGATCCCCTTTGTTCAGAAATAGCAGACATATATGGCTTTGGCGTTGCTTTTTGGTAATTAGAAGGCCGCTAAATGCCGCTGCGCATCACACGTGTATTATGGCTAGCAGTGAAGGGGTTAATTAGGTAGTTTGTAGGGAGCTTGCAGGGTTAATTTTAGCTTTAGTGTAGAGCTCAGCCTCCCACCTGAAACATCAGACCCCCTGGTCCCTCCCAAACAGCTTTCTTCCCTCCCCCACCCCACAATTGTCCCGCCATCTTAAGTACTGGCAGACACTCTGCCAGTACTAAAATAAAAGGTATATTTGGGCTTTTTTTTTTTTTTTTTTTTTAGCATATTTACACATGCTTCTGTTTAGGATCCCCCCCTTAGCCCCCAACCTCACTGATCCCCCACCAAACAGCTCTCTAACCCTCCCCCTCTGCCTTAATGGCCGCCATCTTGGGTACTGGCAGCTGTCAGTGTCTGCCAGTACCCAGTTTAGTAAAAAAAAAGTATGCTTTTTTTTTTAAAAATGCCCTTTTCTGTAGTGTAGCTCCCCCCCCCAAGACCAACCCCCCACTCTATCCAGATCCCTTAGATGCATATTTAAAACTTTTTTTTGTACTTTTCTCAACATTTTTTTCTGTAGTGTAGTGGTTTCCGCCTGCTCCCGCCCCGTGCACTCGCCCGCCTGCCGCCCCCCGTGCACGCGCGCACGACCATGCACGCCCCCGTCGGTCCCGCCCCCGATCCAGCCCCCCTCCACTCCACACGGTCCATCGATGGCCGCCCACCCGCCTCCCAGACTGGCTCCCACCCACCAACGATACCGGCCATTGATGTCCGGTGCAGAGAGGGCCATGGAGTGGCTCTCTCTGCATCGGATGGCCAAGGGGGGTTATTGCAGGATGCCTCGATATCGAGGCATCACTGCAATAACCGGAAAGCAGCTGGAAGCGAGCAGGATTTTTAAAGGTACATGAAACGCAAAATTAAACTTTTTTTCCTAAGATATGGAGACAACGTTATTCAATTACTAGTGGGAATATCACTCCTGGCAAAGAGCACCACAGCAAAGCTGTCAATTGTCACTCCCCTACCCATAATCCCCAGTCATTCTCTTTGCCTCTGTCAATGGAGGAGATGAAGTTTGGCGTCTGAAGAAATGAATTCCTTTTTCGGGTACTTTTCCCTGCAAGCATGGATTTGGGTTTAGCGGAGTTCACGTCAATCTCTTCAGTAGAGTAGTGGTGGCTTTTAAGCAGTTAGGAAGTTGTGAGGTAGTCCTTGCTTGTTTCCTAACACATTGCTGCCCATGGTACAGAAAGCCAGAGTTGGTTACTCTGTTCTTTCTTTTTCTACAGGTCTCTGTTAGGAGTATTTGTCCTTTCACGCCTTGTGAGCTGTCTTCCTGTCATATGCAGTAGATGGGGACATTTTTAAAATCCTTTATACATGATTTTCTTTGGCAGTGGGCAGGCACATTATGTATGTTAGGTGTTAATCTTCCCTTTATTGGGACATTTTTCCTCTTTGGGCTAATTTTGTTGAAACGCTTTTTAAGTTGTGGCTTATGTTTTATACAGGGATTTATATATAAACTTAAAATTTGGCAGTTGGTTTTCTTTGCTTGCTTGTATAAGTGTTATGGTAAAGCACCTCAGCTTATCTGAGGTGTAGGGGGACTGATTGGTTTATTATTTTTTAAGAATTTTTGCATAACGTTAAGCGGCTGTGGTATTAACAGTTCTTAAAGTGACAGTGTATTTAAAAAAATGCTACAATTTGGGGATTTTTTTTATTTAGTATTATGGACATGAACCAAGACTGTGTCTTTTGCCAAATGCTTGTTATGCCTTGAGGCACAAATTGTTTTGCCTATCCAATGCTGTGCTGCATGCTTAGCTAGAACACTTCAATTTAAAGATAAAGTGTTGCCCTCTGAGCCAAATGTCTCTCAGGATGATGCTGTTCAGGCAATGCCACAGCTTTCTCCTCAAACGTCCCAAGCCTCTATGGCGTCACATACAGTGCCCTGCAGTTTCTCTCAGTCTCCTGGAGGAGTTTATTTGCCTGCAGATTTTGCTGCACCGGTATCTTCTGCGGTATCTGTGGCATTATCTGCTTTTCCTATGCTGGGAAAACGCAAGAGGATAATTAGACATTCAGATAGTAAGGTTTCTGTTTCACCTACTGCTACGCAGGTTGCCCTACCTCATAAGTCTGATGAGGAGGATACGTTGGAAGCCTCTGAGGGTGAAATCTCAGATTCGGACAGTATTATTCCTTCATCTGATACTGAAGAAGTAAACTACAGATTTAAGCTTGAATACCTTTGTGTGGCTGAGATTATTTCACAGGAATTGGAGAAGCCAGGGATACCGTTCCCCCCCCGTCTCCCGTCTTTAAAAAGATGTTTCCTGTTGCTGACTCCATTAAAGATTCATGGCGCACGGTGCCTAAAGTAGAATTGGCTATTTCTACTCTGGCTAAGAGAACTATGATCCCTATAGAGGATAGCTACTCCTTTAAGGATCCCATAGACAAAAAGCTGGATGCTTATTTGAAGAAGATGTATGTTCATCAAGGTCTTCAATGGCGTAGCCAGCAGCCTAGACAGTCTCAACTTAGCAGAGTTTTAGATAAAACCTGTCATTATTAGCCCTGAAAAGCAAGATTTAGGAGCTGATACCCAAAAAAAACAACAACTTTGGAGCAGTATTTACTCACTGCAAGCCTGAAATCTTCAGGAAAGAATAAGATTAAAGCAGGCAGAACTATAATCCCTGATAAATAACTGTACATCAGGATTTACGGTTTGCAGCTCCAGACATAGGCCTGAAACCTGTGAGAGGGAACAACGTCATCTTCTCTCAGAAGTGCGCAATAGACACTGCACACACACACAGGGAATATAACCTGACCCATCTTTCCTAATATACCCTGAAAACCTACCTCAAATAACTATTTTTAACTTTACTGCAGTACACTACTGAGGTGGTTTTAATTTATCACTCCTGGGTCATTAGAAGGGGTGTACTGTTGTGAACTGCTGGAAGTGTGTGATTGCTGAAGCCTCCATCCTGGGGACAACTTTATTTGAGGGTGTGAAATACTTTAATTGGGGCACCTCTCCCCCACACGTGAACCTCAGGGGATTAATTTTTGACTGCTCAGGTGAACCGCAGACTAGGAAACAGGATCACAGTTTTCATGCTCACTAGCCCTGCCCTGATCCTATCTCTTACACCTGCTGCAGACTACTGCTAAGTAGTGACCGCTACTTGGGCTGGTACACACGATCTCCTCCGCTAAGAGAGAATTAACTCCTGGTATCCCATGCTGTGAGGAAAGTTCTTCAATAGAGGAATAACACCTGCAATAACCCCAATAAATATCACTAATATCAGCTGTGGTACCCCTTATACCCCTACTCGGCCCAAAGGGCCTTTGAGGTCCTGAGTTCCCTCCTTATCTGACCCATCCTACTCTGACTTAGACTCTATAAGAAGCCTCCAATATAGAGACTAGGGGTATTTTCCAAGATATTTACTCATTCTAAACCCTAAACTCCTACTGTTTGGTAGGCCCTGTGGATACACCCACCCTCACCCCTTCCGGACTAATCCTTCTGGCTGGTGGCTTCCACTTACCTTTTCCCCTTCCTGTGGTAGTGTGTCTCAGGTCGTATCCCCCAGATCCCTGAGGTGTGGGTGCTGGACTTAAGATCTTGCCTGTAACCACTCCTGAGTAGCCTAACCTACCTGATTCTCTGCATTATCCTACTCTGGGCCAACATGGAGTAAAACCTAATATCTAGGCCCTGCTGACCCCGGGATGTAATACTCTCACAGGGGAAGAACACAGTCACTCAGCATTGATCACTTCTGTGCATATTTCTTAGTCTCACTATATACCCTTGTGTAGAAATGTCTCAAGCATTTAAAAAAAAAAAAAAAAAAAAGGTCCTCTGCACCAACGCGCACTGTTGTTGAACACTTCCGCAACCAAACAATGTCCACCCAGACTTCATCTGAAGAAGAGGTACTCAAGGACACGGTCACTCACCATTCTCAAAATCTTCCAATGATGAAGACTAGAATCGATCCTTCACACCACAATGAACCTCTTACTATGGACTCTATCAAATTTCTCTTGGCTAACCACCATGAATCACTCTCTAAAAAATTTGATAAAAGTCATGCAGAACTCAAAAGGGATATTGCGAGTATTGGTGATAGAACAGACACCCTTGAACGTAAACAGGAAGATCTAACAGTTGACCATGCAATACCCCCAGACGGCAGCCTCTCTTGACAAATGCTCAGGACTTTAATATCTACCACTACTCTGGCTGAACTTTCCAGATGAGATTGTTGTAACCCCTGCCAGGATAACAGAGAACTCTAAGTTTACGTAGCCATGTTGCAAAAGTATATTTAGATGACCCTTCTTTATACTTACCCCATTGTTTTAGATGTTTCTTTACAGGTTCACTCTTACTCTCTGGCTGCAAATGGGGATTTCACCCATCCTCTGATGCCCCTCCTCTCTTCCTAACCTCCCCCTCCCCTTAACCCCTCCCCTCTACTTTTCCAGCACTAACCTCCTATCTACACCCCCCTCCTTACTACCCTTGACCTTCAATCCACACCTCTACCCTTCTCTCTCCTCCCCCTCCCTCCTCTTCTTTATCCTTCTACCTCCCACCACTTACTCCCCCCCTTTCTCCATTCCCTCACCATACCCTTCACCCCTTACATCCCTCCCCAACCTGCTCTTCTTTCCGTCAGCTCCTCCCCTTCCCTCCCCCCCTTACACACTCTCCCTTTCCCCTAACCCCCCCCCCCCCAATACCCCCTCATGCAGCATTCTCAGTTGATAATTTGACAGGTCCTGAATTCTTACCACCATCCAAACTAAACTTATCTACTGGGACACCGGAGATCTCTGACATGCGGGAGAAAGGCCCAATGATTGTACAAATATGCTGTAAAGTATATTTATGCTCTTCTCTATGCTCTCTATGCTTAATTTATTATTTATTGCTGGGGTCATTTTGCTTGTGACATTTTTCTTGCAGGGTAATCTTGGTATTTGATCTCCCGCTAAGGGCTTAGCCTCCCCTATGTTGCTTCCCCCCTTCCTCTCCTACTCCTTCCCTCTACCTTCTCTTTCCTCCCTTTCCTCTCCCCTTCCTTTTGCCCCCCTCCCTTTCTCTCGATTCCTCCTCCTCTCCTCCATTACCTCTCTTCCCCTTTCTCTCCTTCTATTCCTTTCCCTACTACCCTCTTACTCCCCCTCCAGATCCCCCTTTCCCTTATCCCCTCTTTACCTGGTTGGATTAAGATGTACAGCTTGATAATCTCACAGACGAAATCACCAACCAGATCTTACACAGAGGGGGGAAGAGGAAGAGGATGATTATTTTTTCTCATGATAATTGATGGATTACCATAAATTCTTCAATAAGCCCATTTATTCTATTCTTACTGTAAGAGTTATATAGTTTGACTGTGTTAAATGTTACATGTTATATTTTGTTAACCTTTGTATGCTGTCAAGTTCAATTGCCTCCCTTAAAGTGCCTTTAGGTTTGGGACTAAACTCGGATTACCTCCCTCACAGCCCCTGACTTCTGAACTATTCCCTTGAACTTGACACATACATTCCCTATATCTCACCCCTGGTACGACTCCAGGATACCCTGTATCAGTTAAAGGGACAACATTAGTTGCCCTTACGTTCTTGAATCCCGGGGATCAGCGGGGCTAGGACCCCTTATGATAGCTCCCCCCCGCACATTTTGAGCTGTGACCTCTTGGTTTAACTAATAGGTCACTCACAACGAAAGTGAAATGATAACACTTTCTCCCCTTTTTCCTAACATATCCCTATTTACCTGAACCCCTCCCCACAGAAGACCCCTGATTCTGTAGATATAATACTTGAAGGGGAAATACTCCCTCCTTGACTTTCCATTTGCAGTATACTACTCTGAGCCGACTTATCCCTGGACAGTACCCAGATCCCTATCCACTAAATGATCTGGACTTGGCAACTCCAGCTATTCGTTTACCCAAAACAATAGTGCAACCTCTCCCCTCCTCCACTTCGTCCTTTTATGTATAGTAGCTGGGAACTATTTCAAGATGCCTCCCCTCAGGTTTGCTACACTTAACACCCAGGGCCTTAATTCCCCTACAAAACGAAGCCTCTTACTCCGTTATCTCCTCCGGCACAAACGGCTTCCTACACAGATCAGTTAAATGCAAAATTGAATATAGAGAGTCTGACCCGGAGGGAAGATTCCTGATACTAGTTTGTCGCCTCAATGAGATCCTATGCACCCTAGTTTCTCTATACGTTCCTGACACCAAGCAAGTACCCTTCCTCCGTTCCACCCTTGAGCACATTGAAAAAGTGACGAGAGGTCGCTTGATCATTGGAGGGGATTTCAACCTGGTATGGGATCCTCTCCTAGATAGGAAGACACTGAACCATTCCCCCCAGGATAGGAGAGCCTCCTCCCAGTCTGCGGCTTTTCGGAAGCTATGCTTCCAATATAATCTCTATGACATATGGAGATGCCTGTTCCCATATGAGAGAGATTTTACCCACTTTTCGAAGCCACATAATTCCTATTCGAGGCTTGATACCTTCTTCTGTGATAGCTGGACCTTGGACGCCTGTATTTCTTCAAGTAATAAACCATGCCCCTGGTCGGACCATGACCTTGTGGTAGTGACTTGCTCCCTTCTTACATACTCTGAAACCCATCCACCGTGGCGACTCCCGGATCTCTTCATGTCGGACATTGAATCACCCGAGATAACTCATGTCTTTGTGTATTTTTTCACATTAAACGACACGGGCGACACCTCAGTTGCGACACTATGGGCCTCCTTTAAAGCCTATCTAGGGTAGCTCAGCTTAGGGGCAAACATGAAACCCCATTAGCCAAACTGTATGCAGAGCTTAGAATAATGGAAAATAATAATAAATTGCATCCCTCCTCCCGACTTTCACAATTGGTTGGACAGATACGAGAAGAGATAAATAGGATAGAGGGCAAGAGAGTCCAAGCTACATTACTTAGGTTAAAACAGCTCTACTATTATAAAGGCAACAAAGCATATAGACTCCTAGCAAACAAACTTTGCTACCAAACCCAACAACGACGGATTTCTGCCATTAAGACCAAGGGTGCCCTTGCCTACGCGCCGAAAGACATAGGCATGACTTTTGCGAGCTATTATCACTCCCTATATAATTTAGGAGTTGACCCTAATACTCCCAAGGCGAGTACAGGGGAGATCCAGAACTTCCTTGACTCGCTCCATTTACCACGCCTTTCCCCTGATGAAGTAACACACCTGATACTCCCTTTTACGCAGGAAGAGACTCAATCAGCAGTACGCTCTCTTAAAACCGGTTAGGCCCCTGGTCCCGATGGCTTCACTGCATCGTTCTATAAGACCTATGCCCCTGTATTAATGCCAATGCTCACGAGATTTTTTCCTTGAGGTGGGCAAATCGGGTACTCTATCTGGAGAGTTCCTTGAAGCCAGCATTCTCACAATACCTAAGGAGGGAAAGGATCCAACTAAGTGTGAGAGTTACAGGCCAATCTCACTCATCAACATCGATGTTAAGGTCTATGCCAAGCTGAACCATTGTACCATTCCCTCTTGAGAGACTGCAGTGCCACTATCATACTTAAAGGGATAGTCTAGCTAGATAAACTTTCATGATTCAGATAGAGCAGGCAATTTTCTTCATTCTCTTGGTATCTTTATTTGAAAAAGAAAGAATGTAAGCTTAGGAGCCAGCCCATTTTTGGTTCAGCACCTGGGTAGCGCTTGCTGATTGGTGTCTAAATGTAGATACCAATCAGCAAGCGCTACCCAGGTGCTGAACCAAAAATGGGCCGGCTCCTAAGAGAACAAAGAAAATTTGATAATGGTGTAAATTAGAAAGTTGCTTAAAATTGCCTGCTCTATCTAAATCATGAAAGTTTAATTAACTGGAATATTCATTTAAAGGGACATTTACCGTAAAAATACTTTATTTCATTAATTTATTTTACTATCCCTTTAACCCCTGCAAAAGTGTTAAATATATAACAAAAGAAGTGTATGTGCACCACTATAAATGAGGTGTACCACTATAAATGAGATAGCCATTATAGGAAGCTTAAAGGGATACTAAACACAATTTTTTCCTTTCATGATTCAGATAGAGCATTTCATTTTAAACAACTCCAATTTACTATCTTAGGAGCCGGCCCATTTTAGGTTCAGCACCCTGGATAGCGCTTGCTTATTGGTGACTACATTCAGCCAACCAATAAGCAAACATAACCCAGGTTCTAAACCAAAAATGTGCCTGCTCCTAAGCTTTACATTCCTGCTTTTTAAATAAAAATACCAAGAGAACCAAGAAAAATTGATAATAGGAGTAAATAAAAAAGTTACTCAAAATTGCATGCTCTATCTGAATCATTAAACAAAATGTGGTTTTTAGTGTCCCTTTCACAAACCAACAGGCAGATGAATTGTGCTATTGTAGTTGATCCAAACAGTGTAAAGGGCCATTATGGTGAACAATTAAATATTCTAATTAGTTTAAGAATGTAATTTTGACCTAGCAATGGGGCTAAACACATAATTAAAGTACTGCTTTGGAGCCACAGAGTATTCCAAAACAGACAATGACACAAGCAGCAGTGGCAATTGTAAAGCTTGGTTGTTCAACTACTATTGCTGGTTTGCTCACAAAATGTTTCTGCAGGTCCTAAACAGTACTTTAACTATGTGTTTAACCTTTTTGCAATATCACTAGTGATAAAATGAAATGCTCTAGCAAATTAGAAATATTATTTAAATGTTTAAATCATGAAAGAATAAAATGCCTGCCATCTAATACTATAAATAAAACAAAATAACACAAGAACAACCTACGTTATGATAAACAACATATTACTGTGTTTATAGTTTTTGTTTTTACTTTAATGCATTAGAGCTGATTTTGAGGACAAGGTGTATATATATGAAAGTAGTAAGTGCCTAAGAGATTAACCCTGCTCCTTTGAAGTATGTTTTATGGAGATATTAGCGCTCTACTTACATTGCACTATGATTCACAGGTGGATATTAAGTTTATTTTGATGTATGACAAGCTTAATCTCGTCTTGAAATTATTAACAAAAGTTAAATCAGAAGAGCACAACCTTAAAGGGACATTAAACACCTTCAGATTATAATATAAAGTATTTATGTATAGCATAAAAATGCTATTTATTTTGTTAATTTTCCTGCAATTTAACGGGACGCTGTACTATAAAATTAGCTTTTCACATTGTACACCAGATTATTCTTTGCTTAGATGATGCATTTATATAGCCCATCTGGGAGTGTTTTTGTAACAATCTTTAGTTTTGATTATTTTTTCAGACTCCTAACCAAGTCCCACAGTGCCAGATGTGTACGCTCATTTACAGACTACCACTGGCTTCTGTTTGTCTAATCTGGCTTTTCATATGCAGGGGGGGGGGAGTGTCTGCTCTCTGTCCCTTTCACTGGGTGTTACAGCCTAACCTCAAAAACATTGCTAAACTTGGAGCTTCTAAGTAAATTTTTAAAAGGTTTTATACTGGATTTTTATACTGGATTTTTAGACGAGTATCTGTGAATATTATTCTTTATAGTAGTGTCTATTACATGCAGTTATATGAAAATTTGTGTATACTGTCCCTTTAATGTGTTCCAAATTACTTGTTATACCTGCTGCTGAGTATTAAAGGGATATGAAACCCCAATTTTTTCTTTCAAGGTTCAGAAAGAACATGCAATTTAAATCAACTTTCCAATTAACTTCTATTATCAAATTTGCTTAATTCTCTTGATATTGTTTGTTGAAAAAGCATATCTAAATAGTCTTAGTAGCTGCTGATTGGTGGCTGCATATAGAGGCCTTGTGTGATTGGCACACCTATGTGCATTGCAATATCTTCAACAAGGGATAGCTAAAGAATGAAACAAATTAGATCATAGAAGTAAACTGGAATGTTGTTTACAATTGTATTCTCTATCTGAATCATTAAAGAAAAATGTTGGGATTCATGTCCCTTTAAGTTTATGGTAAAATTGTTCCTTCATTGTTATTTCTGTATTTGAAATAGCTGTTTTTTTCTTATTAAAACCTTTAACTAGGACATGCCCATACCAATGGGCTGAGCCTGCAAGCAAATATGTTAGGTATTAAAATGCTAATTATGGCTGGAGGTTTAAATAAACACAAGCAGCTATTTCACATACAAAATCTTTCTCTCCTTCATACCCACACTGGGAGATAAATTAGTGCTATTGTCTTTTATTTACATAGCCTTTCTACAAAGAAACCATTTGTTATTTATATTTTCAGTATAGGCGGGGATACATAAGGCAAACGTAGATATTTTAAATAACAAATAAAGGTAAATAACTGTTTGCAAACAACTCCAGCAGGTAAAAGGAACCATTGGAAACAAATTAAAGGGGAGAAAATTACATTGTCCCTTTAACTCTGAAAACGGTGGTCTTTCCTATTCCTGTTACTTATTTTTTACACTGTCATTGGTTCCACACTCTAGTGACCCATTTATAACTGTCCCCAATTAGCCTCAGCAAACAACATGGCAGTTTCCATTGCTTTGTTTTTGTTTGCAATAATTTAAAAAACACAATCTTTTAAAAATAAATTTGCATAGTATTTCCAGACTTATCTTTACTTTGACTAAATCATTATATCTAGCATTTATTTAGGGCTAGATTACAAATAAAGCACAACCGATTGCATAAGGGGCATTACCCTTAGCGTGACCCTGTGCTAAGAATAGCGCACAATCTGGTATTATGATTGAATGATAAAAAAGGTTTACCAGAGAATCTTAATATGGACAACATCTTTTTGAGCACTCACCAGGGTTGTTTCTAGGGGCCGGGACAAACGGTTACTACCTGGGGCGCCAAGCAAGCTGTGGTGCTGACAGTCTCTCCCCCTCCACGCACTGAGCACTCCTGGCTCAACAACAAATCGCTTCTTCAGCATAAAATTGGCCTACTGCCAAAAAGGCTCTTTTACTTCTTTTAACCCCATGGCTGCCATAATGTGCTGCTGTGAGATATGTTGCAGCACTTGTTGGCAGCCATGGGGTTAACTATAGCCTGTGAGTTAAGAGCTTTAGGCACGCTGTATATTGGCGCCGGAGGTCACGTTGGAGGGGCTGCCCTGGTGAGCTGCAGAGAAATAATATGGAGTTCTAAAAGCAGAGCAAAAGAAGCTTCATGAAAAGTTTTTCTTGAAGGTAATGCTAAAGGGACATTAAACCCAAACATTTTCTTTCATGATTCAGATAGAAAATACAATTTTAAACAACATTCCTATTTACTTCTGTTATCTAATTTGCTTCATTCTTTAGATATCTTTTGTTAAAGAAATAGCAATACACATGGGTGAGCCAATCACATGAGGCATCTATGTGCAGCCACCAATCAGAAGCTACTGAGCCTATCTAGATATACTTTTCAGGAAATCATATCAAGAGAATGAAGCAAATTATATAATAGAAGTAAATTAGAAAGTTGTTTAAAATTGTATTCTCCATCTGAATCATGAAAGAAAAAATGTGGGTTTAATGTCCCTTAAGGCCTCTATTTATCAAAGTCTGGCGGACCTGATCTGACAGTGCGGATCAGGTCCGCCAGACCTCGCTGAATACGGAGAGCAATACGCTCTCCGTATTCAGCATTGCACCAGCAGCTCACAAGAGCTGCTGGTGCAACGCCGTCCCTGCAGACTCGCGGCCAATCGGCCGCTAGCAGGGGGGTGTCAATCAACCCGATCGTACTCGATCGGGTTGAATTGCGGCGATGTCTGTCCGCCTGCTCAGAGCAGGCGGACAGCGTTATGGAGCAGCGGTCTTTAGACCGCTGCTTAATAACTGGTGTTTCTGGTGAGTCTGCAGGCTCGCCAGAAACACGGGGCCTCAAGCTCTATCCGGAGCTTGATAGATAGGCCCCTAAGTGTCTGTGTATGTATGTGTGAGTGTGTGTGTCTGTGAGAGTGTGAGTGTGTGTGTCTGTGAGAGTGTGCATGTGTGTGTCTGTGAGAGTGTGAGTGTGTGTGTCTGTGAGAGTGTGCATGTGCATGTATGTTTGTATGTATGTGTGAGTGTGTGTCTGTGAGAGTGTGCATGTCTGTGTCTGTGAGAGTGTGCATGTGTGTGTATGTATGTGTGAGTGTGTGTGTCTGTGAGAGTGTGAGTGTGTGTGTCTGTGAGAGTGTGCATGTGTGTGTCTGTGAGAGTGTGAGTGTGTGTGTCTGTGAGAGTGTGCATGTGTGTGTATGTATGTTTCTACATGTGTATGATTGTGTTCACAAATGTGTTTGTGTGTGTTAAAGTATAGTATTACAAGTAGTGAGTTAAAAGGACATGCAACCCCAAATTAAACTTTTATGATTCAGATAGAGAATGCAATTTTAAACAACTTTCCAATTTACTTCTATTATCAAATGTGCTTCATTCTCTTTGTATCCTTTGTTGATGGAGCAGCAATTCACTATTGGGAGCTAGCTGAGCACATTGCTAAGCCAATCACAGGAGGCATATATGTGCAGCTACCAATCAGCATCTAGCTCCCAGCTCCTGAGCCTATCTAGGTATACTTTTCAACAAAGTATTTTACTAATATTTATTCATATTAAATACAAAATAAAGGTTTATATAAGAAGATAAAAAAAAATGTTTTAACAATGATTTAAATGGATATTATATATGACTGGATGTTAGAAAGGGGAGTGCTAAAAGGTGTATAGGTATCTGAGTAAAAACATAATTTATGTAAGAACTTACCTGATAAATTCATTTCTTTCATATTAGCAAGAGTCCATGAGCTAGTGACGTATGGGATATACATTCCTACCAGGAGGGGCAAAGTTTCCCAAACCTTAAAATGCCTATAAATACACCCCTCACCACACCCACAATTCAGTTTAACGAATAGCCAAGAAGTGGGGTGATAAGAAAGGAGCGAAAGCATCAAAAAAATAAGGAATTGGAATAATTGTGCTTTATACAAAAAAATCATAACCACCACAAAAAGGGTGGGCCTCATGGACTCTTGCTAATATGAAAGAAATTAATTTATTAGGTAAGTTCTTACATAAATTATGTTTTCTTTCATGTAATTAGCAAGAGTCCATGAGCGACGTATGGGATAGCAGATACCCAAGATGTGGAACTTCCACGCAAGAGTCACTAGAGAGGGAGGAATAAAATAAAGACAGCCAATTCCGCTGAAAAATTAATCCACTACCCAAATCAAAAGTTTCAATTTTTATAATGAAAAAAACTGAAGATATAGGCAGAAGAATCAAATTGAAACAGCTGCCTGAAATACTATTCTACCAAAAACTACTTCTGAAGAAGAGAAAACATCAAAATGGTAGAATTTAGTAAAAGTATGCAAAGAAGACCAAGTCGTTGCTTTGCAAATCTGATCAACAGAAGCTTCATTCTTAAAAGTCCAGGAAGTAGAAACTGACCTAGTAGAATGAGCCGTAATCCTCTGAGGCGGGGATTAACCCAACTCCAAATAAGCAAGATGAATCAAAAAGCTTAAACCAAGATGCCAAAGAAATGGCAGAAGCCTTCTGACCTTTTCTAAAACCAGAAAAAGTAACAAATAGATTAGAAGTCTTTCTGAAATTTGAGTAGCTTCAACATAATTTCAAAACTGTTACCTCATCCAAAGAATGTAAGAATCTCTCCAAAGAATTCTTAGTATTAGGACACAAGGAAGGGACAATAATTGCTCTACTAATGTTGTTAAAAATTCACATCTTTAGGTAAAAATTAAAAATTAAAAAGAAGACAGCAAAACCACCTTATCCTGATGAAAAATCAGAAAAAGGAGACTCACAAGAAAGAGCAGATAATTCAAAAACTGTTCTAGCGAATGACTTCCGGTGGGCGGCTCAACAAGATGGCTGCAAGCTTTAACAGCTCTGAGGAATAACACTTATAACTCTGATATTGCTGCCACCTATCCACGCCATCTGCATCTCCCTTGACAGGCAAGCTGTCCGGGAATATCTGGCAGACAGAAGGATCAACAGCTCTTCTACCCCGGATTGTCATTTTAAAGAATAAAGCCGTCGGGCTTCGTGGCGGGAACACTACCGCCACATTGTATATACATATACCCAAGCTCCTGTTCACTAACAAAGTTCTTGTGTATTAATGTCTAGCTTAGCCACCAAAGAAGGCTCTGCTGAAACTCTCATTTTAGCGGGATTACAAACGGTGTTTTTGCCTAAACTGGAGAGACTCCTGCAATCCTGCGCTGACTTATGCGCAATGTTGTCAAATGGGACACAGCCTGGGCATCAGGAGAGGCCAGCCATCGAGCCTATTGCAAATACTGTCACATCCTTGTCCCTTACTGATAGCTACATGTCAGCATTTGGCTTCTCACTATGTCTTTAAGACAAGTTCTCCTCCCCAAACTGAATATTATTTAAGCTCCACATTTCCCAGAAATCATTGCTTGATTATTAAAGAGTAATAGGAGACCACTTCTAAGTCTCTCTATATTCTAAGTTTATTGAGCCAATCTTATACCTGAACTAAAGCTTTACTTATATAACCATTACTGCAAGTTCCTTTAACTCAAGGGAATACTTTTATCCTTAACTAACTTTTCTCCTTGCAAATTAGGAGTGTTTACATTTTTTCTACTAACAGCTGTGAGTAGCTGCAGCTCTCTCCGAATCAGCCTGGGAACAGACGCTCAGGCTGTTGGTGACGTCATCTCCGCTCTCACTGATTCACTGCGCAGCACGCCAGAGTCGGTAACTTGCTGCTCACATTGAACGCTGCTCTCCTGCTTTCTCAGTAGACGCTAGGATCTCCGCTTCTCAAGTAAGGCAAGCAACCTCTCACTGACCTTAAACCAACACTTTGTAAGGTATGTGCACCAACGATAATAATAATAAACAAGCTTGGACATAAACCAAATGTAATGCATTACTGAATGATCTTAAGTTTATCAAGTGTTATTTTATGATACTATCCAAATTTGATCAATCCTTGTTAGTGGTCAATTTAAGGAATATATCTTGCAAACAAACTTAAAATCAAGTCTAAAGCCATAATCATATGTTTTGTGTTCAAATCAACTTTATCAACAATACATGATTCTAAGCGTAATTGGGCTTCTGTTCACTGAACCACCAATCAAAAATAACTAAACCTGATTTCATATTTTATTCATCATATTTCATACCTACACTTTTCTCTGTTATCTCTTCATTTAATAGAGTCTGTCACAACTGTGGAGTTATATAGTTCTGTGACATAACCACAAATCTTTTAGTAAATATGTGTTCATACAGGTTCCTAATATCTAAGCCATGGTATTATAGGAGATTATGAATACAAACATTTACTTTTCCACTAAATATAAAATACATACTAAATATAAGATTTTCAGACCTGTATTCTCACAGAATAATCAAGCCTTAAAAAATTAAATATTAATTCAAAGACACATATTTTTAGGTACATCATGGATCCTATAGAAATGGCCAACCAAATCTCCTCTCTAAATCAGAAAGTGGAAATTTTGGCTCAAGGTCTAACCGAAATAAAAAATGAAAACAGCACTCTAAAACAAATACTTAATGAATTTGTGACCCAAAAAGCTAATGAGACTCCTGAACCTCAGGTTAATTCTCCAATACCATTCGCTGGTGATCGCACAAAATTTCGTGAATATAAGAATGCTTGTATACTTTTATTCACTCCACGAACCACGAACCTACCGAACTGAAAAGATCAAAGTTTTTACAGCTATCTCCTACCTCTCCGGAGAGCCCAGAGCATGGGCAGACAGATTTCTTGAAACAGAAGATCCGATTCTAAATTCCCTGGAAAACTTTTTTCAAACAATGGCCATACTTTATGATGATATAAATAAACAGCAAACCGCTGAACACAGATTAAGATCCCTCAAACAAGGAAAAAGACCAGTGGAAGATTACATAGCGGACTTCCAGCTATGGGCCACGGACTCAGAGTGGAACTCAGTTAGCCTGAAAAACCAGTTCCGCCTAGGTTTATCTGAACATTTAAAAGATGAACTTTCTAGAGTGGATTTCCCTGAAAGCTTGGAAGCATTAATCAAATTGTGCATAGCAATGGATAGGAGGTATCACGAAAGGAAGACTGAAAAACATAATTTTGAAACAACACCCAAAAGATCTTATCAATCTTATCAAGAAAAAACCCATTCAATTCCCATACCAATGGAAATAGGTACCATACGTGGACCTCTTAGTTTGGAAGAAAAACAAAGGAGAAGGTCTGCTAATCTCTGCCTCTATTGCGCAAACAAAGACCACAATGTTGCCTCATGTCCAATCCTTTCTCGTCAAAAGAAGGGTAAGTTGTCACTTAATTGTGCATGTGAAAAATTTAAACACCCCTCACACTTGTCAATAACATTATCTTTATAGTGGGACAATCTGCAACTTCAGAACGAAGCCATTATTGATTCCGGAGCTGATGGTATATTCCTTGTTGAATCAATAGTAAAACAAAATAAAATACCTATTCTGCAGAAACCCTCTCCTGTTTTTGTAAGGGTAATAGATGGTACTCAGATATTAAAGGGACCTATCACTCACCACACAATACCATTGTTAACCATCTCACCAGATGGACACAAAGAGTTTTTATTGTATGATATTATTCCTAGTTCAATTCATCCCATAGTACTTGGGTTACCGTGGTTACAAAAACATAACCCATCCATAGATTAGTCCCAAAATAAAATCACCTTCACCTCACAATATTGCTTAAAAACATGTTACCCATATGTAAACATTGGACACATAGGTTCTGCATTACCACATGAATATCATGATTTCAATGATGTGTTTAATCTAAAAAATGCTGAATCACTCCCACCTCATAGGCATTTTGATTGTCCGATTGACACTAAACCAGGGGTAGAGATACCATCAGGAAAAATATTTCCCCTCTCACAAAAAGAATTGAAACATCTAAGAGAATATTTCGATGAAAACCTCAGAAAAGGTTTCATATCCCCATCTTCTTCACCAGTTGCCTCTGCTATCTTTTTTGTTACTAACAAAGATGGCACTCTCAGACCAATAATAGATTACCGAGCCCTAAATGCTGTCACCATAAAAAATAGATACCCATTACCACTCATCCCGGAGATAATTGAACGCCTTAGTGGTGCAACCATATTTACCAAGTTAGATCTAAAGGGTGCATACAATTTAATACGTATGAAATCCGGAGATGAGTGGAAGACAGCTTTCAAAACAAGATATGGGCTATTCCAATATAATGTTATGCCCTTTGGTCTGACGAACGCCCCTGCCACATTCCAGTTCTTTATAAATGAAATCTTTAAAGAACTCATGGATGTGTGCGTAATTGTCTATCTAGATGATATTCTTATTTATTCCAAAAGTCTAGAGGATCATAGAAAACATGTAAGATGGGTTCTTTCTACTCTTCGTGATCATCAGTTATACGCCAAAATGGAAAAATGTCAGTTCCACAAAGACACCATTAAATTCTTGGGATATATAATCTCTCCCAAAGGCATTCAAATGGATCAAGAAAAGGTAACAGCCATAATTAATTGGCAAACACCAACTACCTTGAAATCTCTACAAAGATTTCTAGGTTTCTCAAACTTTTACAGGAAATTCATTAATCATTATTCTACCATTGTTCAACCTTTAACTCGTCTGACAGGAAAACAAAAAATTGTTTGGGATTCCAAGGCTGAACAAGCCTTTCTTAACTTAAAGGAGAAATTTACAACAGCTCCTATCTTGAGAATACCTGATCCAGATTTGCCATACACCTTGGAGGTGGATGCCTCCAATGTTGGGATAGGCGCTATACTCTTACAACCTGGAAAACAAAATTTACATCTACATCCTATCGCCTACTATTCTCGAAGACTAACTCCTGCAGAGACTAACTATTCAATAGGCGATAAGGAATTACTAGCAGAGAAATCAGCAATGGAACATTGGCGACATCTCTTGGAGGGAACTACAATCCCTTTCCAGGTTTTAACTGATCATAAAAATCTTCAATACCTGAAGAAAAATAAAACTCTGTCTTCAAGACAGGTACGTTGGGCTCTATTCTTGGATAGGTTTAATTTTTTAGTTACTCATATACCAGCTACAAAGAATATAAAAGCTGACGCTCTATCCCGGTCATTTGAAACTATAGAAGACTCTCATATTAATACATATATTATTCCGCCAACTAAAATCATTGCTGCAACAGTTCTAGAAACATCTGACATTTTCCAAGCACAACATATGGATCCTGATATTCCACCAATTTGTACTCCAGATTCAGATTCTGGGCTATATATGAATAATGGATTGATCTATGTTCCACCAACTCTAAGGAACCAGATCATCCAACAACATCATGATTCCCCTTTAGCCGGTCATCCAGGCATTGAAAAAACTACTGAACTTGTCAGTAGGGAATATTGGTGGCCTCAGATGAAAACTGCCATTCAAACCTATATAATAAATTGTCAAACCTGCGCTAAGAAAAAGAAGGAACACCATAAGCCCTATGGACTCCTAACACCTTTACCTATTCCCATTAAACCTTGGGATATGATAGCTATTGACTTTATTGTAGACTTACCCATCTCAAACGGTCACAACACCATAATGGTTGTAGTAGACCATTTAACTAAAATGGCTCATTTCATTCCATTAAAAAGAACACCAACTGCATTCACAACTGCTAAATACTTCCATAGTCATGTAGTTAGACTACATGGTTTACCAGCATCCATTGTGACAGATCGTGGAAGTCAGTTCACTTCAAAATTTTGGAAATACTTATGTAAGACCTTACAAATCTCACTCAGACTAACAACCGCTTTCCATCCACAGTCCAATGGTCAAACGGAACGCCTGAACCAAACCCTCGAACAATACTTGAGATGTTTTATTTCATCTCAACAAGATGATTGGTATGATTGGCTACCTAGCGCTGAATTCGCTTATAATAACTCAATCAATACCTCAACTAAAGTCTCTCCTTTTTACGCAACTTATGGCTTTCATCCACGTACTTATCCAAATACTCTTACATGTTCTCATTCTCCATCAGTTTCCAATTACACTGAGTCTTTGAAAGACATTATGGAAACTTTACAGAACCATTTGGTTACTGCTAAAGAAACTCAGAAAAAATATTATGACAAAAAGAGAATACCACCTCCGGAATATAAACCTCAAGATATGGTTTGGTTGTCCACAAAGAATATCAAATTACCTGTGCCAAGTAAAAAACTAGCTGATCAGTACATCGGTCCATTCCCAATACTTAAGGTAATCAACGAGAATGCGGTGACTTTGAAATTACCTTCCACTATGAGAATTCACCCCTCATTCCATGTGTCACTATTAAAACCATTTTTGGGTACCACTGTCCCTTCTACTGACACCTCTCTTCTTACTTTACCTGATCCTCAGGATTACGAAGTTGATGGGATTCTGGACTCTAGAATTCGTAGGAGGAAGTTTGAATACCTAGTGCATTGGAAGGATTATGGTGATGATGAGAACTCATGGGTTCTATTACAGGACTTAAATGCACCTGATTTATTGAGGGACTTTCATGTTCGTTTTCCGTATAAACCAGGTCCTCAGACTGCTGGAAGGGGCTCTTGAATGGGGGGATCTGTCAGCATTTGGCTTCTCACTATGCCTTTAAGACAAGTTCTCCTCCCCAAACTGAATACTATTTAAGCTCCACATTTCCCAGAAATCATTGCTTGATTATTAAAGAGTAATAGGAGACCACTTCTAAGTCTCTCTATATTCTAAGTTTATTGAGCCAATCTTATACCTGAACTAAAGCTTTACTTATATAACCATTACTGCAAGTTCCTTTAACTCAAGGGAATACTTTTATCCTTAACTAACTTTTCTCCTTGCAAATTAGGAGTGTTTACATTTTTTCTGAGTAGCTGCAGCTCTCTCCGAATCAGCCTGGGAACGGACGCTCCGGCTGTTGGTGACATCATCTCCGCTCTCACTGATTCACTGCGCAGCACGCCAGAGTCGGTAACTTGCTGCTCACATTGAACGCTGCTCTCCTGCTTTCTCAGTAGACGCTAGGATCTCCGCTTCTCAAGTAAGGCAAGCAACCTCTCACTGACCTTAAACCAACACTTTGTAAGGTATGTGCACCAACGATAATAATAATAAACAAGCTTGGACATAAACCAAATGTAATGCATTACTGAATGATCTTAAGTTTATCAAGTGTTATTTTATGATACTATCCAAATTTGATCAATCCTTGTTAGTGGTCAATTTAAGGAATATATCTTGCAAACAAACTTAAAATCAAGTCTAAAGCCATAATCATATGTTTTGTGTTCAAATCAACTTTATCAACAATACATGATTCTAAGCGTAATTGGGCTTCTGTTCACTGAACCACCAATCAAAAATAACTAAACCTGATTTCATATTTTATTCATCATATTTCATACCTACACTTTTCTCTGTTATCTCTTCATTTAATAGAGTCTGTCACAACTGTGGAGTTATATAGTTCTGTGACATAACTACAAATCTTTTAGTAAATATGTGTTCATACAGGTTCCTAATATCTAAGCCATGGTATTATAGGAGATTATGAATACAAACATTTACTTTTCCACTAAATATAAGATTTTCAGACCTGTATTCTCACACTACAAGACTCCACAACTAGTGGTAAGCAGAATAACCTCCCCTGCTACATATCTAGTGGGATCCAATACAGAATCAAGACCCGGACTAGAAGAAAGCCTGCCGACACCTCCATTGACCCGCCAACTGTGGATCTCAGCTTTAGAGCTTGATGTCCAAACGATCTGGTCGGGCTGTGCTGTGAAGCTGACTGTTCACTTAAAGCATCCGGCTCGCCTGCCTACCGCCCCAGCTTCAGCTACAGATCTTAGCCCAGGTTCGGGAAATGGGGCTGCCTACAATACCATCTACCCGGCTGTCATTCCAGCTGAGTCCTCTGATGCTTCGTGTGCCACTGCCGCTGTATCGGAGGACCGACATGATAGCTATGAATATGGATCAAAGGCCAGGCTCGCTGCATCTCTGACTATAAATCTGGGAGACAACATGCCCGGCATCATGGATGTGAGGGCTGTGGAGAAGCGGCGGCAGTGTAAGAATCGAGTGGTTATGGGTGTTGGCTAACTTTAACTCCTTACTATTTTTGCACCGGAGATCAACGGGAGAAAACAGCATAAGATTAAGACATCCCGTCTGACGTATTGTAGAAAATGCCGCTAGCCACTGTGTAAATAATTCAAATGTTGTGAATGTTAATGCGTTCTGTGTGCATTTTTCTTTCTGTTTCATGCCATATGTTGTGCGTGATTTGAGCGCTACCCCAGGTATATTGGGCTGCTAGAGTCTGCCGGGCATACTACTCTCTTGGGCATTTTCACTAAATGTTTGTCAATGCCGAACATTAATTTTTTGTGGCCAGCAAAGGTCTAACTTAAACAACTAGGAACTCATGACTTTCGTATACCCTGTGTACCAATTCTCCTATAACACCTGCTTCATCTATTTTGCATAACTTCATGGAGCTGATTGAAAAATTCCGGAGCTATGCACTCCGTATCTACTCAATTGCAAATCCTTGGTGGGCTCCATAGGAATCAATTTTTATATTTACGTCCCAAAATTTAGAACAGTTCAGTATCATGTTTGCTTATACCCGTTAATGCAACTTTAAGAGTGGTGACACAAACTATCAGCTCCCTAATGCTTTCCTCTATGTTTGACTGGGTGTGTGGGGTTTAGTTTGGCCTTAGACTTCTTGTCAAGCTGTTTTTTTTCCTTTTCATCTCATTGAATTGCACCTATTAGAACGCATAATTTTTCACCATAACTCATAAAGGCTAGATGTACCCTGATTAACCATAACACTCCCGGAAACTGAGGCCCCTGCACATACATAAGCTCTCACCTTGAATTTTGGCCAGACGCACTTGACCACTCTAAGACGCCTACTCATATCCTAATTATATCTACCAAGAATTTATTAAGTCATTGCGGGCGGGTGGGCAGTATCAAGGCAGCCACACTGTCCATAATGGGTTATTTCTATTTTCTTTTTTTATTATTACTATTTTTTTTTTTTTTATTTCACTTGTTGGTGTTGTTTTAATTTTACATATCTGTTTGATTGGAGTTATAAGACTTGAGACCCACTGGTTCCTTCCCCTTTAGCCAAGAAACCAAACATCCCTGAACATGCTTGTTATCAACATAACATAATTTTTAAAATCTGCAGTACAGACAATATATCTAGTTATCCCATTCTATTTCCATAGAGGTAATCTGCTTTAAACCAATGATTAATAGCCTACTTAAAATATATAAAATTATCAAGTTCAGCTCATGGCTGATCCCCAACATACATTAATTAGCACGAGATTAGTTGACCACTCTTTGATTTACAATACTGACAACATAGATCTCATCACTGTATTGTGTGGGTCAGATGTGCTCAGCTACCCTATATCTGATGAAATTTCTTAATAAAGGTAGCATGGGAAACTACGCATACAGATAGTTAGTCAGGCCAAGTATAATTTCGGGTAGATTTGGCTATCCCCTGTTTGTTTGTTTGTTTGATTGCTTGTGTTTCATGTTTTGTGTAATATAGTTTGGGATGCTGCTGTAATTAATCAGTACTTTGAGAAGGGGTAATTAAACCACATCTATACTGAAGATCTAACAAGATTTTATCATGCATACCACATCCTTTAATTGGGTTACTCCTCCGATTGGTCAGGAAAAGGAGCTACAAATTTTAGGTTAGGTTAGGTTTAGGTTGATTATGTTAGGTTAAAAATAATAAAACCCCAACATTGTGGTATTAGTGAGTATATAAGCTAGAACATGCTCTGCCCGTATAAGTCTGGTGTAGTACTCGATATAAGTATGAGCATTGTATGCTACTGTATCTGTCAGACCTGCGTTGTCATATACTATTGTATCATACTGTCTTATCAGTTTTGAATTGCTCCATTGCACCCTGTGTGGTGTGTCTTTGATTTGTTTCTTACCACTGTACCACTTGTTGGTTATAAATAAAAAATTAAAAAAAAAAAAAAACTGTTCTAGCTGAAGAGATGTCTAAAAGGAACAATACTTTCCATGAAAGTAATTTAAATGTCCAAAGAAAGCACATGCTCAAACGGAAGAGCCTGTAAAGCCCTCAGAACCAAATTAAGACTCCAAGGAGGAGAAATTGGCTTAAATGACAGACTTGATATGAACCAAAGCCTGAACAAAACAATGAATAACAGAAAGATTAGCAAATTTTTCTGTGAAAACAGCACAGAAAAAAACAGAGATTTGTCCTTTCAAGGAACTTGCAGACAAAAACCCTTATCTAAACCATCCTGAAGAAACTATAAAATCCTAGGAATTCTAAAAGAATGCCAAGAGAATTTATGAGAAGAGCATTAAGAGATGTAAATATTTCAAACTCGATAATAAATCTTACTAGACACAGATTTATGAGCCTGCAACATAGTATTAATCACTGAGTCAGAGAAATTTCTAAGACTAAGTACTAAGCATTAAATCTCCATACCATCAAATTAATAATTTGAGTTCCTGATGGATAAAATGAATGTTAAAATATAAGGTCTGGCCTTAATGGAAGTGACCAAGATTGGCAACTGGACATCCGAACAAGAACCATATACCAAAACCTGTGTGGCCATGCTGGAGTCACCAGCAACACAAAAGATTGCTCCCTGATGATTTTGAAAATCACTCTAAAAAGAAGAACCAGAGGCGAAAAGATATAGGCAGATTGATAACTCCAAGGAAGTGTCAATGCATACACTGCTTCCGCTAGAGGATCCCCGGACGTGAATAGGCCCCTGGGAAGTTCCTTGTTTAGATGAGATGCCATCAAATCTATTTCTGGAAACCCTCACATCTGAACAATTTGAAAAAATACATCTAGGTAAAGAGACCTTTCTCCCGGATGTAAAGCTTGATTAACAGAGATAATCCGCTTCCCAATTGTCTATACCTGGGAAAAGGACCGCAGAAATTAGACAGGAGCTGGATTTAGCCCAAGCAAGTATCCGAGATACTTCTTTCACAGCCTAAGGACTGAGAGTCCCACCCTGATGGTTGACATATGCCACAGTTGTGACATTATCTGTCTGAAAAACAATAACGTCTCTTTCTTCAAAAAGAAGCCAAAACAGAAGAACTCTAAAAAAATGCACGGAGTTCCAAAATATCGCCTCCTGAGATTTCCAAACCCCTTGTGCTGACAGAGATCCCCAGACAGCCTCCCAACCTAAAAGACTCGCATCTGTAGTGATCATGGTGCAGGTTGAATGAACCGAAGAGACCCGTAGAACTATATGATAGTGATCTAACCACCAAATCAAAGATAGTTGAACATTGGGATTCAAAGATATAAAAAGTGATATCCTAGAATCCCTGCACCATTAATTCAGTATAAAAAACTGGAAAGGTTTCTTATGAAAATGAGCAAAGGGAATCGAATCCAATGCTGCAGCCATAGTACCTAAAACTTCCATGCATATAGCAAGTGAAGGAAATAATAGAGACTGAAGGTTCCGACAAACGGAACCCAATAAAATTGTCACTTGTCTGCTAGAGACAAAGACATTGACACAATCTATCTGGAAACCTAAAAAAGGTGACCCTTGTCTGAGGAATCAAAGAGCTTTTGATAAAAAGATCCTCTAACCATGTCTTGAAGAAACAACAAAAGTTGAATCGTATGAGATTCCGCAGAACGAAAAGACTGAGCCAGTACCACGAGACCGTCCAATAAGGAAATACTGAGAACCTTGAAAAGATTCTTAGAGCTGTCGCTAGACCAGAAGGAAAAGCAACAAATTGGTAATGCTTGTCAAAAAAAGAGAATCTCAGAAAATGAAAATAATCTGAATGAAAACAGAAAATGAAGATATGCATCTATTGTATCTATTGTAAAAAAATAATGCCATTACTGAAAAGGCAGAATAGACCATATAAACTCCATTCTATAAGATGGTATACTTATATGACAATTCAAAAAGATTTTCTATCTTTGAAATAATGAATAGTTTTGAATAAAAAACCCAAATCCTGTTCCTAAAAAGGAACTGGTATAAATACCCCAGAAAACTCCAGGTCTGAACAGCGCCTTGAGCCCCAACGGGTGACCAGCCGCGCTTCACAAGTACCTAATACATATAGGACTGAAACACACTTCAGGAAAGTGTGAGCCTTACTGGAATAGCTGGAATATGTTAGAGAGAGAAAAAATACTTCTCACAGACGGTTTTACTCTGAATCCTATTCTGTATCCAAATCTAAGAAATTTGGACCGAATTGAACAAAACAAATTTATTAAAAAAGTCTTAACCTGCCCCTTATCAGCTAAGCTGGAATAAGAACTGCACCTAAATGCAAAATTGGGGAGCTGACTTTGATTTTTTAAATGGCTTAAATTGAATGAAGAAAACTTCCAATTATAAACATGTTACTTGGGGAAGAATTTAGAATTCCGTTCCTTAGTAAGAAAAAAAGCTTAATATTTAGCCTTAGAACTCAATCTTGTAGCCCAGAGTAACAGTTGAAGAATTGAATCCAATTGTGAACCAAATAATTGATTACCTTGGAAAAAAAGAAATATGGAATTTAGAAATCAAATTAGCATTCCAAGATTGAAATCATAAAGTTCTTTTAGCTGAAATAGCTAAAAACATAGATTAAACCTCATTTGCGAAAATATCAAAAAAATGACGACACAAATTAAATTATTAGCATGTAGATCAACTTAACAATGCTAAACAAATCATAATCCGATACTTGTTGCACTAAAGTATCCAACCAGAAAACTGAAGCAGTTGCAACATCAGCCAAATAAATTATAGGTCTAAGAAAAGTACCTGAAAATAAATAATTTTCCTTAAATAAGATACAAGTTTCTCAAGGAAAAAAATAAATACTATCTGCTATAGGAATAGTAGTATGTTAGCAAGAGTAGAGATAGTCCCATTAACTTGAGGGATTTTCCTCAAAACTTAAAACTAACTGCCGGCAAAGGATATAATTAAAAACCTTAAAGAAGGAATAAAAGAAATTCCCGGCCTATTCCATTCCCTAGTATCAGGAACTGGAAAAAAACCTCTGAAGAAACCACAGAAGGTTAATAAGCAGAATTTAAATGTTAGCTAGTCTTAATCAAAAGAACTAGTTACTTCAATATCCAAAATAATCAACACCTTTTCAACAAAAAACAAATGTACTCTATGTAAAAATAAAAAAGTAGATTTGTTAGTGTCAATATCTGATGAAGAATATTCTGAATGAGAAAATACACCATCAGAGAAGAATAATTCAGTATGTTGTTGGTCATTTGAAACTTCATCAACTAAATGAGAAGTTTAAAAAAGACCTACAAAATTTATTAAAAGGCAGAATAGCAGACAAAGCCTTTATACTAGAATCAGAAAAATATTCTTATAAATTCCTAAATATATCTTGCACATAATATGTAAAAAGAATAGCAATAGATAATGCATAAATACTAATGGACTCTGCATGTAAAAGTTTATCATAAAAACTTATTACAAACCATAGCTAAATATAAACATTCATAACATTAAAATAAATGAACTTAGCTTTGGTAGGACTGATATCAGTCATCAGGAATCCCTCAGTATTTTCTGATACAGGAACAGCTTTTGAAATATCTTGCAATATGTAATAGAAAAAAACAACATATAAAGCAAAATTATCAAATTTCTTAAATGACAGTTTCAGGAATGGGAAAAAATGCAAAACAAACAAGCCTCTAGCAACCAGAAGCAACAAAAAAGTGAGACTGAAATAATGTGAAAAAAACTGGCGCCAAGTATGACGCCCACATTTTTCGGCGCCAAGTAAGACGCCCACATTATTTGGCGCCAAATATGACGCCCATATTTTTTGGCGCCAAAAATGACGCCCACATTTTTTGGCAGAAAAAAAACCTCTGTAACACACATGCGTCAAAAAATGACTCAACCATGTGTAAACTTCCGGCGTCAACTAAGGGGCTGGAAATGACGACATTTTGCGCCAAAAAAGTTTGCGCCAAGAATGACGCAATAAATTGAAGCATTTTCTGCCCCCGCAAGCCTAACAGCCCCCAAGGAAAAAAGTCAATTTGAAAATTTTTGAAGGTAAGAAAAAATATTAATTCATATGCATTTTCCCAAAAATAATGAAACTGACAGTCTGAAAGAAGGAATACTGATTAACCTGAATCATGGCAAATATAAGTTTAAAACATATATTTAGAACTTTACATATAAAGTGCCCAACCATAGCTTTGAGTGTCATAAATAGAAATAAGATTTACTTACCCCAAGACACTCATCTACATATAGTAGATAGCCAAACCAGTACTGAAACGAGAATCAGTAGAGGTAATGGTATATAAGTGTATATCGTCGATCTGAAAAGGGAGGTAGGAGAAGAAATCTCTACGACCGATAACAGAGAACCTATGAAATAGATCCCCTAGAGGAAGACCATTGTATTCTAATAGGCAATACTCTCTTCACATCCCTCTGACATTCACTGCACTCTGAGAGGAAAACCGGGCTTCAGCCTGCTGCGAAGCGCATATCAATGTAGAATCTAGCACAAACTTACTTCACCACCTCCATGGGAGGCAAAGTTTGTAAAACTGAATTGTGGGTGTGGTGAGGGGTGTATTTATAGGCATTTTAAGGTTTGGGAAACTTTGCCCCTCCTGGTAGGAATGTATATCCCATACGTCACTAGCTCATGGACTCTTGCTAATTACATGAAAGAAATGAACATTTTGTTTATTCTATAAACTACTGACAACAACATCTCGGAAATTCCAAATAAAAATATTGTCATTTAGGGCATTTATTTGCATAAAATGACAAAATAACAAAAACGATGCAGCATTTTTAGACCTCAGCTTCTGTTTTATACAAAACAATACTAATGTTTTAACTTAGCAAGAGTTCAGAAATCAATAGTTGGTGGAATAACCCTGATTTCCCAGCTTTCATGCATCTTGGCATGTTTTCCACCAGTCTTTCATATTGATATTGGGTGACTTTACTTTGTTTAATGGCTTGTGACCATCCAGCTTTCTCTTGATCACATTCCAGGTCTGGAGATTGGGCTGGCCATGACAGGGTCTTGATGCATTTTGTGATTGGCTGATGGCTGTCACATGATGCAATAGGAAGGAAAATTTATCTGACTATGCATGTATGTGTCATTGAGCGCTGCAAGGAAAAGGGTTTATTAGTTTATTTTGCTTGTGGGCTCCAGCTTGTTGGTATAGTTTATTGAGTTGTTTCTGTCCTCACAGTTAGGCTTAATTGAAAAGTAAGAGTTTGAATTCCTCTGAATTTTGAAAATTGATCCATATTTTAACTGCATTAGTTTATGTTCAGAATTTTTATCTAAATAATGACTTAATTCCTACAAATCTTCTGCTCCCGATCATAGCAAAGTGTTTACCTGTGATCTGGCCACAATTTTTTTTTTATCCTATCAGTAAAATGGCGAGTACAACATCCAGCATTTGGAAACATTTTCACAGTATATTTTTGTCTGAGAAACAAAACTGCAATTTTCAAATACTGTCAAAAGAAATATGCTTTTCCAAATGCTACCAGGATGACAAAACACATCCTTGCCAGAGGTGTCCTTAAGACATTGCAAAAGACAATCGGCTAGATTACGAGTTTTGCGTTATGAGGGGTGCGGTACTAACTTGCACTTTATTCTCACCGCTCACTTACCTACAGCGCTGGTATTACAGGTTTTTACAAACCCAGCATTAAAAGGCAAGAAATGAGGGTAGAGCTCCATACCGCACTCCAATACCAGCGCTGCTTAAGTCAGCGGTGAGCTGGTTGTACGTGCTCATGCACGATTTCCCCATAGACATCAATGGGGAGAGCCGGCTGAGAAAAAAACACCTGCAAAAAAGCAGCGTAAAGTACAGCCCCATTGATTCCTATGGGGAAACTAAAGTTATGTTTACACCTAACACCCTAACATGAACCCCGAGTCTAAACACCCCTAATCTTAGATTTATTAACCCCTAATCTGCCGCCCCCGACATTATACTTATTAACCCCTAATTTGCCGCTCCGGACATTGCCGCCACTTACATTATACTTATGAACCCCTAATCTGCCGCCCCCAACATCGCCGACACCTACATTATATTTATTAACCCCTAATCTCCCGCCGCCAATGTTGCCGCAACCTACCTACACTTATTAACCCCTAATCTGCCGCCCCCAATGTCGCCTCCACTATATTATATTTATTAACCCCTAAACCTAAGTCTAACCCTAACAACACCTAACTTAAATATAATTAAAATAAATCTAAATAAAACCTACTATTAATAACTAAATAATTCCTATTTAAAACTAAATACTTACCTGTAAAATAAACCCTAAGCTAGCTACAATATAACTAATAATTACATTGTATCTAGCTTAGGTTTTATTTTTATTTTAAAGGCAAGTTTGTATTTATTTTAACTAGGTAGAATAGTTACTAAATAGTTATTAACTATTTAATAACTACCTAGCTAAAATAAATACAAATTCACCTGTAAAATAAAACCTAACCTAAGTTACACTAACACCTAACACTACACTACAATTAAATAAATTCCCTAAATTAAATAAAATTAACTAAATTCAATAAAATTAGCAATAGAGCTAAAATACAACCCCCCCCCCCACTAAATTACAGAAAATAAAAAACAAATTACAAGATCTTTATACTAATTACACCTAATCTAATAGGCCTATCAAAATAAAAAAAGACCACCCAAAATAATAAAAACCCCTAGCCTAAACTAAACTACCAATAGCCCTTAAAAGCGCCTTTTGCGGGGCATTGCCCCAAAGAAATCAGCTTGCATTGATTGAGCTCGCATTCTATTGACTGTTCCAATCAGCCAATGGAATGCGAGCTCAATCCTATTGGCTGATTGGATCAGCCAATAGGAATGACTCTAAGGAACACCATCTTGGATGACGTTCCTTAAAGGTACCTTCATTCGTCGGGTAGTCGTCGTTGGAAGAGGATGCTCTGCGCCGAATGTCTTGAAGATGGACCTGCTCCGCGCCGGATGGATGAAGATAGAAGATGCCGTCTGGATGAAGACTTCTGACCGTCTGGAGGACCGCTTCTCCCAGCTTAGATGAAGACTTCTCCCGGCTTCGTTGAGGACTTCTTGCCGCTTCGATGAGGACTTCTCCCGGCTTCGTTGAGGATGGATGTCGGATCTTCAAAACTGTAAGTGGATCTTAAGGGGGACAGTGTTAGTTTTTTTTAAGGGTGTATTGGGTGGGTTTTATTTTTAGGTTAGGGCTTTTGGCAGCAATAGAGCTAAATGCTCTTTTAAGGGCAATGCCCGTCCAAATGCTCTTTTCAGAGCAATGTGGAGTTTTTTTAGTTAGGGTTTTATTTGGGGGGTTGGTTGTGTGGGTGGTGGGTTTTACTGATGGGGGTTGTTTGTATTATTTTATAGGTAAAAGAGCTGATTTCTTTGGGGCAATGCCCCGCAAAAGGCCCTTTTGAGGGCCATTGGTAGTTTAGTTTAGGCTAGGGGTTTTTATTATTTTGGGTGGGCTTTTTTATTTTGATAGGGCTATTAGATTAGGTGTAATTAGTTTAAAGATCTTGTAATTTGTTTTTTATTTTCTGTAATTTAGTGTTTGTTTGTTTTTGGTAATTTAGCTAATTTTATTGAATTTAGTTAATTGTATTTAATTTAGGGAATTTATTTAATTGTAGTGTAGTGTTAGGTGTTAGTGTAACTTAGGTTAGGTTTTATTTTACAAGTAAATTTGTATTTATTTTAGCTAGGTAGTTATTAAATAGTTAATAACTATTTAGTAACTATTCTACCTAGTTAAAATAAATGCAAACTTGCCTGTAAAATAAAAATAAAACCTAAGCTAGATACAATGTAACTATTAGTTATATTGTAGCTAGCTTAGGGTTTATTTTACAGGTATTTAGTTTTAAATAGGAATTATTTAGTTATTAATAGTAGGTTTTATTTAGATTTATTTTAATTATATTTAAGTTAGGGGGTGTTACGGGTTAATAATATTTAACTAATGTTTGTGATGCGGGAGTGCGGCAGTTTAGGGGTTAATATGTTTATTATAGTAGCGGCGATGTCGGGAGCAGCAGATTAGGGGTTAATATTTTTATTATAGTGTTTGTGATGCGGGAGGGCCTCGGTTTAGGGGTTAATAGGTAGTTTATGGGTGTTAGTGTACTTTTTACCACTTTAGTTATGAGTTTTATGCTACAGCTTTGTAGTGTAAAACTCATAACTACTGACTTTAAAATGCGGTACGAATCTTGACGGGATAGGGTGTACCACTCACTTTTTGGCCTCCCAGGACAAGCTCGTAATACCGGCACTATGGAAGTCCCATTGAAAATAGACTATACGCAAATTGCGTAAGTTAATTTGCGGTAAGGCCAAAAAAGTGTGCAGTGCCCCTAAATCTGCAAGACTCGTAATACCAGCAGTAGTAAAAAAGCAGTGTTATGAGGCTTAACGCTGCTTTTTTACTCATAATGCAAAACTCGTAATCTAGCTGAAGGTATGTAAATGAAGAGGGCCATAGGAACAAAAGCGCAATTGGCTTTTCCCTCCAATGTTCCCATTAAAGAAACATTCGTTCTGCTCCTGTAACAGCTGCATCATCAAAGGACTTGCCACCAACAGCGTCTTCAAATAAGCTCCCCCCCCCCCCCACAATACCTTCATTTATAGATAGGATGACACCTGAAAACCAGGGAAAATGTGGTAAAACTCAATCAAGAGCAATATATTCTGCAATTGGCCAATGCTTCCCAATGAGAGAACTCAATACGAGAGAACTATAGTTCTCTCATAGTGGCCCTGATGATCAAATGATTCTCCAGCTTGGAGAGAAATTGTATTGCAGACTGAACTGACTGAGTGCTTAAAAGGACAAATCTGTCCAGGACTCTCCAGATCGCTCTCATTTCTGTATATCAAGAAGAGACAGCACTGCATGATCTGAGAGTTTTGTTACCCTTACAATTTGAAGTGTAAAGTAATATTAAAAGCAATGCACAGATTGGTTCCTTTCAGTATTATTACATTTACGCTTTGCACTTTCTATTTTCTATTTTAATACAATAGATTTATATCCAGCAGTGATTTTACAAACTCTGATTATGTTTTGAAAGTTTCTGTGTTACTTTAACAAATTAGGATCATACTTTCACTTTGTATATTTCTGTGTATTTTTAAAAAAAATTACATTGCACTTTGTATTTGCTCAATTGTAAAAGTAAACCTGACAATTTCAGAAAGTGGGAGGGACAGGGCAGTTCCCTTTACTGAACAGGGTTCCCAGAGTATGTCTTAAACTCTCTTACAATTCTTGTGAAATTATGTAAGCATTTTAAACAAGCATTTATCTCTCCAGCTGTATGCAGATGAAGTTTGCTCAAAATTCACAATAGACTTATTTTAACTAACAGAAAAGTAATGTATACTAAAATATAGACAAAAGCAAGCTAAATTGTAGTGAAAACATTTCAGTTAAATTTGTCATTTATGCAAACCAAGCCTTTATATAAGCCCCAGGTGTTCTCCAGTTACCATCTGTCTCCCATGTGCAATATTGTATCCCAGAGCGCTTCATTACTTTCTAAGGAAGCATCTCTCATCTCTCTGGGACTTCCAGGCTGTGCCCTTTTTATTTTTAGAAAATTCAATTAGTTCAGTCCCTGTGAACAGGGCCGCCACTAGACATTTTGGGGCCCCTGACTTAACCATTGATCAGGCCCCCCCCCCCCCCTTTGACATGTGCAATTTTTGACCAAGTGACTAAAATGTATATGCACTTTATTCTTAAGTGTAGTCAAACTTGGAAATGTTGTAAAGTAGGTAGTAACACACAAACACAGAAACACACACACACATAAGGATTCACATATAGACACTCTAGCAGACACGCAAAGAAACACACAAACACACTCAGACACAGACACCCAAACAGACACTCAGCACTTGTTTACATTGACCTGACAAGTAATGAGGTAGACTACAGTTTTGCCAAAAAAGGAGATTTACAAAACAAAATATGGAGTTCTGATTATATTTTTGTAAAGGAAGATGCCAACTAAATGATGACAACAGCATGCAGTGGCTGAAATGAAGGGCCGTGAACTGCCTAAACAATAATTTAAAGGTTAAATGGCGGATTGGTGACATCCAGAAAGGTCTAATTACTCTCAAAGTCTGTAGAAAGATGTGAATAATCAGTAGCAAGGTCAAAATGTCCTAAAAAGGAACAGACAATGGACACACACACACAAACTCAAACACAAACTTGCACATGCACCCAAGGAAACACAGACAGAGACAGCCTCAGAAAACACACAAAGACATACACACACACACACACACACACAGAAAACACACAAAAACATACACACACAGAGAGACAACTACATAAAACACAGAAAGACATACATACACACACCCTCACTGAGACATCCACAGAAAACACACAAAGACATACACACACTCTCACAGAGACACCCACATAAAATGCACAGACATACACACACCCTCACAGAGACACCTACAGAAAACACACCCTCACAAAGACATCCATAGAAAACACAGACAAAACATACATACACACACCCACCCTCACAGAGGCATCCAGAGAAAATATACAAAGACATACATGCACACACACTAAAAGAGACACCCATAGAAAAAGCACAAAGACATACGCACACACCCTCACAGACATCCACAGAAAATGCACAAAGACATACACACCCACCCTAACAGAGAGACATACAGAAAAAAAATACATACACACTCATAGAGACAAAAGCAACAGCACAAAGACATAAACATAGACACCCACAGAAACACTCACAGGAAGTAACATTTCTGCAGATTGCATCCCCTAAATCAACAGTGTGTGACATGCATGATAAAAAATTGCAGAAATTAAGATCACTTTTTAAAGAATCATATTTGCAAATGTGCAAACAAAAATAATTTCACAAATAAATAAAAAACATTTACTAAGTAAGTCCTACCTCCTCTGCAATGCTGTCTGACTCAGGCACACACTGTACAAACAAAGGCCTAGATTTAGAGTTTGGCGGTAGCCGTGAAAACCAGCGTTAGAGGCTCCTAATGCTGGTTTTAGGCTACCGCCGGTATTTGGAATCAGTCAGGAAAGGGTCTAACGCTCACTTTCCAGCTGTGACTTTTCCATACCGCAGATCCCCTTACGTCAATTGCGTATCCTATCTTTTCAATGGGATCTTTCTAACTCCGGTATTTAGAGTCGTGTCTGGAGTGAGCGTTAGAAATCTAACGACAAAACTCTAGCCGCAGAAAAAAGTCAGTAGTTAAGAGCTTTCTGGGCTAACGCCGGTTTATAAAGCTCTTAACTACTGTGCTCTACAGTACACAAACACCCATAAACTACCTATGTACCCCTAAACCGAGGTCCCCCCACATCGCCGCCACTCTATTACATTTTTTTAACCCCTAATCTGCCGACCCCCACCTACGTTATACTTATGTACCCCTAATCTGCTGCCCCTAACACCGCCGACCCCTATATTATATTTATTAACCCCTAACCTGCCCCCCACAACGTCGCCGCCAGCTACCTACAATAATTAACCCCTAATCTGCCGACCGCAAAGTGCCTTTACCTACGTTATCCTTATGTACCCCTAATCTGCTGCCCCTAACACCGCCGACCCCTATATTATATTTATTAACCCCTAATCTGCCCCCCTCAACGTCGCCTCCACCTGCCTACACCTATTAACCCCTAATCTGCCGAGCGGACCGCACCGCTACTATAATAAAGTTATTAACCCCTAATCCGCCTCACTCCCGCCTCAATAACCCTATAATAAATAGTATTAACCCCTAATCTGCCCTCCCTAACATCGCCGACACCTAACTTCAATTATTAACCCCTAATTTGCCGACCGAATCTCGCCGCTACTGTAATAAATGGATTAACCCCTAAAGCTAAGTCTAACCCTAACACTAACACCCCCCTAAGTTAAATATAATTTAAATCTAACGAAAAAATTAACTCTTATTAAATAAATTATTCCTATTTAAAGATAAATACTTACCTGTAAAATAAACCCTAATATAGCTACAATATAAATTATAATTACATTGTAGCTATTTTAGGATTAATATTTATTTTACAGGCAACTTTGTAATTATTTTAACCAGGTACAATAGCTATTAAATAGTTAAGAACTATTTAATAGTTACCTAGTTAAAATAATTACAAAATTACCTGTAAAATAAATCCTAACCTAAGTTACAATTAAACCTAACACTACACTATCAATAAATTAATTAAATAAAATACCTACAATTATCTACAATTAAACCTAACACTACACTATCAATAAATAAATTAAATACAATTCCTACAAATAAATACAATTAAATAAACTAACTAAAGTACAAAAAATAAAAAAGAACTAAGTTACAAAAAATAAAAAAATATTTACAAACATTAGAAAAAAATTACAATTTTAAACTAATTACACCTATTCTAAGCCCCCTAATAAAATAACAAAGACCCCCAAAATAAAAAAATGCCCTACCCTATTCTAAATTACAAAAGTTCAAAGCTCTTTTACCTTACCAGCCCTTAAAAGGGCCCTTTGCGGGGCATGCCCAAAAAATTCAGCTCTTTTGCCTGTAAAAAAAAACATACAATACCCCCCCCCAACATTACAACCCACCACCCACATACCCCGAAGCTAACCCAAACCCCCCTTAAATAAACCTAACACTAAGCCCCTGAAGATCTTCCTACCTTATCTTCACCTCACCGGGTCTCACCGATCGGTCCTGGCTCAAAAATCTTCATCCAACCCAAGCGGGGGCTGGCGATCCATAATCCTGCGGCTTAAGAGGTCCAGAAGAGGCTCCAAAGTCTTCATCCTATCCGGGAAGAAGAGGCGATCCAGACCGGCAACCATCTTGATCCAAGCGGCATCTTCTATCTTCATCCGATGACGAACGGCTCCATCGCGAAGACCTCCAGCGCGGATCAATCTTCTTCCGACGACGTCCAACTGAAGAATGACGGTTCCTTTAAGGGACGTCATCCAAGATGGCGTCCCTCGAATTCCGATTGGCTGATAGGATTCTATCAGCCAATCGGAATTAAGGTAGGAAAATTCTGATTGGCTGATGGAATCAGCCAATCAGAATCAAGTTCAATCCGATTGGCTGATCCGATCAGCCAATCAGATTGAGCTCGCATTCTATTGGCTGATCGGAATTTTCCTACCTTAATTCCGATTGGCTGATAGAATCCTATCAGCCAATCGGAATTCGAGGGACGCCATCTTGGATGACGTCCCTTAAAGGAACCGTCATTCATCGGGAAGTCGTCGTTGAAGATGGATGTTCCGCGTCGGCGGGATGAACATGGATCCGGAAGAAAGAAGATTGAAGATGCCGCTTGATAGAAGACTTCAGCCGGATCATGGACCTCTTCAGCTCCCGCTTGGATGAAGACTTCATCCGGATCATGGACCTCTTCAGCTCCCGCTTGGATGAAGACTTCAGCCGGATCATGGACATCTTCAGCCCCCCGCTTGGGCTTGGATCAAGACATCGGAGGAGCTCTTCTGGATCGATCGGTGAACCCGGCGTGGTGAAGATAAGGTAGGAAGATCTTCAGGGGCTTAGTGTTAGGTTTATTTAAGGGGGGTTTGGGTTAGATTAGGGGTATGTGGGTGGTGGGTTGTAATGTTGGGGGGGGGTATTGTATGTTTTTTTTACAGGCAAAAGAGCTGAATTTCTTGGGGCATGCCCCGCAAAGGGCCCTGTTCAGGGCTGGTAAGGTAAAAGAGCTTTGAACTTTTGTAATTTAGAACAGGGTAGGGCATTTTTTTTAGGGGGCTTAGAGTAGGTGTAATTAGTTTAAAATTGTAATTTTTTTCTAATGTTTGTAAATATTTTTTTATTTTTTGTAACTTAGTTCTTTTTTATTTTTTGTACTTTAGTTAGTTTATTTAATTGTATTTATTTGTAGGAATTGTATTTAATTTATTTATTGATAGTGTAGTGTTAGGTTTAATTGTAGATAATTGTAGGTATTTTATTTAATTAATTTATTGATAGTGTATTGTTAGGTTTAATTGTAACTTAGGTTAGGATTTATTTTACAGGTAATTTTGTAATTATTTTAACTAGGTAACTATTAAATAGTTCTTAACTATTTAATAGCTATTGTACCTGGTTAAAATAATTACAAAGTTGCCTGTAAAATAAATATTAATCCTAAAATAGCTACAATGTAATTATAATTTATATTGTAGCTATATTAGGGTTTATTTTACAGGTAAGTATTTATCTTTAAATAGGAATAATTTATTTAATAAGAGTTAATTTTTTCGTTAGATTTAAATTATATTTAACTTAGGGGGGTGTTAGTGTTAGGGTTAGACTTAGCTTTAGGGGTTAATCCATTTATTACAGTAGCGGCGAGATTCGGTCGGCAGATTAGGGGTTAATAATTGAAGTTAGGTGTCGGCGATGTTAGGGAGGGCAGATTAGGGGTTAATACTATTTATTATAGGGTTATTGAGGCGTTATTGAGGCGGGAGTGAGTTTTTGTACTTTAGTTAGTTTATTTAATTGTATTTATTTGTAGGAATTGTATTTAATTTATTTATTGATAGTGTAGTGTTAGGTTTAATTGTAACTTAGGTTAGGATTTATTTTACAGGTAATTTTGTAATTATTTTAACTAGGTAACTATTAAATAGTTCTTAACTATTTAATAGCTATTGTACCTGGTTAAAATAAATACAAAGTTGCCTGTAAAATAAATATTAATCCTAAAATAGCTACAATATAATTATAATTTATATTGTAGCTATGTTAGGGTTTATTTTACAGGTAAGTATTTAGCTTTAAATAGGAATAATTTATTTAATAAGAGTTAATTTATTTCGTTAGGATTCTGTGCTCTAGGTATAAGTAAAAGTAGCATAAACCCGTCAGTTAAAGGGACATGAAACCCAAATTATTTTTTTTAATGATTCATATAGAGAAAATAATTTTAAACAACATTCAAATGTACTTCTATTATCTAATTCACTTCATTCTTTAGATATCACTTCATTTGTTTAAAAAATAGCAATGCACATGGGTGAGCCAACACAAGGCATCTATGTGCAGCCACCAATCAGCAGCTACCGAGCCTATTAAGATATTCTTTTTAACAAAGGATACCAAGTGAATGAAGCAACTTAGAAAATAAAAGTAACTTTGAAAGTTGTTTAAAATGACATGCTCTTTCTAAATCATGAAAGAATTTTTTTTGAGTTTCATGTCCCTTTAAGTTTTATACATTATACTTTTATACCTATAAGCTGGAAATATTTTCCACTGTTTGAACAACATAATGTTCAGCATGGATTGGTGTTTATTTTTCTTCTTAAAATCCTGATACTGTATTTCTTTTGTTTTATTGATTGTTTTTCCCCAGCTTTTAAAGGGACATTAACCCCTTAATGACCACAGCACTTTTCCATTTTCTGTCCGTTTGGGACCAAGGCTATTTTTACATTTTTGTTGTGTTTGTGTTTAGCTGTAATTTTCCTCTTACTCATTTACTGTACCCACACATATTATATACCGCTTTTCTCGCCATTAAATGGACTTTCTAAAGATACCATTATTTTCATCATATGTTATAATTTACTATAATTTTTTTTTTATAAAATATGAGGAAAAATGGAAAAAAACACACTTTTTCTAACTTTGACCCCCAAAATCTGTTACAAATCTACAACCACCAAAAAACACCCATGCTAAATAGTTTCTAAATTTTGTCCAGAGTTTCAAAATACCCAATGTTTACATCTTCTTTGCTTTTTTTGTAAGTTATAGGGCCATAAATACAAGTAGCACTTCGCTATTTCCAAACCATTTTTTTTCCAAAATTAGCGCTAGTTACATTAGAACACTGATATCTTTCAGGAATCCCTGAATATCCATTGACATGTATCTATATTTTTTTTAGTAGACAACCCAAAGTATTGATCTAGGCCCATTTTGGTATATTTCATGCCACCATTTCACCGCCAAATGCGCTCAAATACAAAAAATCGTTCACTTTTTCACAAATTTGTTCACAAACTTTAGGTTTCTCACTGAAATTATTTACAAACAGCTTGTGCAATTATGGCATAAATGGTTGTAAATTCTTCTCTGGGATCCCCTTTGTTCAGAAATAGCAGACATATATGGCTTTGACATTGCTTTATGGTAATTAGAAGGCCGCTAAATGCCACTGCGCACCACACGTGTATTATGCCCAGCAGTGAAGGGGTTAATTAGGAAGCATGTAGGGAGCTCTTTGGGGTAATTTTAGCTTTAGTGTAGTGTAGTAGACAACCCCAAGTATTGATCTAGGACAATTTTGGTATATTTCATGCCACCATTTCACCGCCAAATGCGATCAAATAAAAAAAAAAAAGTTCCCTTTTTCACAAACTTTAGGTTTCTCACTGAAATTATTTACAGACAGCTTGTGCAATTATGGCACAAATGGTTGTAAATGCTTCTCTGGGATCCCCTTTGTTCAGAAATAGCAGACATATATGGCTTTGGCGTTGCTTTTTGGTAATTAGAAGGCCGCTAAATGCCGCTGCGCATCACACGTGTATTATGGCTAGCAGTGAAGGGGTTAATTAGGTAGTTTGTAGGGAGCTTGCAGGGTTAATTTTAGCTTTAGTGTAGAGCTCAGCCTCCCACCTGAAACATCAGACCCCCTGGTCCCTCCCAAACAGCTTTCTTCCCTCCCCCACCCCACAATTGTCCCGCCATCTTAAGTACTGGCAGACACTCTGCCAGTACTAAAATAAAAGGTATATTTGGGCTTTTTTTTTTTTTTTTTTTTAGCATATTTACACATGCTTCTGTTTAGGATCCCCCCCTTAGCCCCCAACCTCACTGATCCCCCACCAAACAGCTCTCTAACCCTCCCCCTCTGCCTTAATGGCCGCCATCTTGGGTACTGGCAGCTGTCAGTGTCTGCCAGTACCCAGTTTAGTAAAAAAAAGTATGCTTTTTTTTTTAAAAATGCCCTTTTCTGTAGTGTAGCTCCCCCCCCCAAGACCAACCCCCCACTCTATCCAGATCCCTTAGATGCATATTTAAAACTTTTTTTTGTACTTTTCTCAACATTTTTTTCTGTAGTGTAGTGGTTTCCGCCTGCTCCCGCCCCGTGCACTCGCCCGCCTGCCGCCCCCCGTGCACGCGCGCACGACCATGCACGCCCCCGTCGGTCCCGCCCCCGATCCAGCCCCCCTCCACTCCACACGGTCCATCGATGGCCGCCCACCCGCCTCCCAGACTGGCTCCCACCCACCAACGATACCGGCCATTGATGTCCGGTGCAGAGAGGGCCATGGAGTGGCTCTCTCTGCATCGGATGGCCAAGGGGGGTTATTGCAGGATGCCTCGATATCGAGGCATCACTGCAATAACCGGAAAGCAGCTGGAAGCGAGCAGGATTTTTAAAGGTACATGAAACGCAAAATTAAACTTTTTTTCCTAAGATATGGAGACAACGTTATTCAATTACTAGTGGGAATATCACTCCTGGCAAAGAGCACCACAGCAAAGCTGTCAATTGTCACTCCCCTACCCATAATCCCCAGTCATTCTCTTTGCCTCTGTCAATGGAGGAGATGAAGTTTGGCGTCTGAAGAAATGAATTCCTTTTTCGGGTACTTTTCCCTGCAAGCATGGATTTGGGTTTAGCGGAGTTCACGTCAATCTCTTCAGTAGAGTAGTGGTGGCTTTTAAGCAGTTAGGAAGTTGTGAGGTAGTCCTTGCTTGTTTCCTAACACATTGCTGCCCATGGTACAGAAAGCCAGAGTTGGTTACTCTGTTCTTTCTTTTTCTACAGGTCTCTGTTAGGAGTATTTGTCCTTTCACGCCTTGTGAGCTGTCTTCCTGTCATATGCAGTAGATGGGGACATTTTTAAAATCCTTTATACATGATTTTCTTTGGCAGTGGGCAGGCACATTATGTATGTTAGGTGTTAATCTTCCCTTTATTGGGACATTTTTCCTCTTTGGGCTAATTTTGTTGAAACGCTTTTTAAGTTGTGGCTTATGTTTTATACAGGGATTTATATATAAACTTAAAATTTGGCAGTTGGTTTTCTTTGCTTGCTTGTATAAGTGTTATGGTAAAGCACCTCAGCTTATCTGAGGTGTAGGGGGACTGATTGGTTTATTATTTTTTAAGAATTTTTGCATAACGTTAAGCGGCTGTGGTATTAACAGTTCTTAAAGTGACAGTGTATTTAAAAAAATGCTACAATTTGGGGATTTTTTTTATTTAGTATTATGGACATGAACCAAGACTGTGTCTTTTGCCAAATGCTTGTTATGCCTTGAGGCACAAATTGTTTTGCCTATCCAATGCTGTGCTGCATGCTTAGCTAGAACACTTCAATTTAAAGATAAAGTGTTGCCCTCTGAGCCAAATGTCTCTCAGGATGATGCTGTTCAGGCAATGCCATAGCTTTCTCCTCAAACGTCCCAAGCCTCTATGGCGTCACATACAGTGCCCTGCAGTTTCTCTCAGTCTCCTGGAGGAGTTTATTTGCCTGCAGATTTTGCTGCACCGGTATCTTCTGCGGTATCTGTGGCATTATCTGCTTTTCCTATGCTGGGAAAACGCAAGAGGAAAATTAGACATTCAGATAGTAAGGTTTCTGTTTCACCTACTGCTACGCAGGTTGCCCTACCTCATAAGTCTGATGAGGAGGATACGTTGGAAGCCTCTGAGGGTGAAATCTCAGATTCGGACAGTATTATTCCTTCATCTGATACTGAAGAAGTAAACTACAGATTTAAGCTTGAATACCTTTGTGTGGCTGAGATTATTTCACAGGAATGGGAGAAGCCAGGGATACCGTTCCCCCCCCGTCTCCCGTCTTTAAAAAGATGTTTCCTGTTGCTGACTCCATTAAAGATTCATGGCGCACGGTGCCTAAAGTAGAATTGGCTATTTCTACTCTGGCTAAGAGAACTATGATCCCTACAGAGGATAGCTACTCCTTTAAGGATCCCATAGACAAAAAGCTGGATGCTTATTTGAAGAAGATGTATGTTCATCAAGGTCTTCAATGGCGTAGCCAGCAGCCTAGACAGTCTCAACTTAGCAGAGTTTTAGATAAAACCTGTCATTATTAGCCCTGAAAAGCAAGATTTAGGAGCTGATACCCAAAAAAAACAACAACTTTGGAGCAGTATTTACTCACTGCAAGCCTGAAATCTTCAGGAAAGAATAAGATTAAAGCAGGCAGAACTATAATCCCTGATAAATAACTGTACATCAGGATTTACGGTTTGCAGCTCCAGACATAGGCCTGAAACCTGTGAGAGGGAACAACGTCATCTTCTCTCAGAAGTGCGCAATAGACACTGCACACACACACAGGGAATATAACCTGACCCATCTTTCCTAATATACCCTGAAAACCTACCTCAAATAACTATTTTTAACTTTACTGCAGTACACTACTGAGGTGGTTTTAATTTATCACTCCTGGGTCATTAGAAGGGGTGTACTGTTGTGAACTGCTGGAAGTGTGTGATTGCTGAAGCCTCCATCCTGGGGACAACTTTATTTGAGGGTGTGAAATACTTTAATTGGGGCACCTCTCCCCCACACGTGAACCTCAGGGGATTAATTTTTGACTGCTCAGGTGAACCGCAGACTAGGAAACAGGATCACAGTTTTCATGCTCACTAGCCCTGCCCTGATCCTATCTCTTACACCTGCTGCAGACTACTGCTAAGTAGTGACCGCTACTTGGGCTGGTACACACGATCTCCTCCGCTAAGAGAGAATTAACTCCTGGTATCCCATGCTGTGAGGAAAGTTCTTCAATAGAGGAATAACACCTGCAATAACCCCAATAAATATCACTAATATCAGCTGTGGTACCCTTTATACCCCTACTCGGCCCAAAGGGCCTTTGAGGTCCTGAGTTCCCTCCTTATCTGACCCATCCTACTCTGACTTAGACTCTATAAGAAGCCTCCAATATAGAGACTAGGGGTATTTTCCAAGATATTTACTCATTCTAAACCCTAAACTCCTACTGTTTGGTAGGCCCTGTGGATACACCCACCCTCACCCCTTCCGGACTAATCCTTCTGGCTGGTGGCTTCCACTTACCTTTTCCCCTTCCTGTGGTAGTGTGTCTCAGGTCGTATCCCCCAGATCCCTGAGGTGTGGGTGCTGGACTTAAGATCTTGCCTGTAACCACTCCTGAGTAGCCTAACCTACCTGATTCTCTGCATTATCCTACTCTGGGCCAACATGGAGTAAAACCTAATATCTAGGCCCTGCTGACCCCGGGATGTAATACTCTCACAGGGGAAGAACACAGTCACTCAGCATTGATCACTTCTGTGCATATTTCTTAGTCTCACTATATACCCTTGTGTAGAAATGTCTCAAGCATTTAAAAAAAAAAAAAAAAAAAAAGGTCCTCTGCACCAACGCGCACTGTTGTTGAACACTTCCGCAACCAAACAATGTCCACCCAGACTTCATCTGAAGAAGAGGTACTCAAGGACACGGTCACTCACCATTCTCAAAATCTTCCAATGATGAAGACTAGAATCGATCCTTCACACCACAATGAACCTCTTACTATGGACTCTATCAAATTTCTCTTGGCTAACCACCATGAATCACTCTCTAAAAAATTTGATAAAAGTCATGCAGAACTCAAAAGGGATATTGCGAGTATTGGTGATAGAACAGACACCCTTGAACGTAAACAGGAAGATCTAACAGTTGACCATGCAATACCCCCAGACGGCAGCCTCTCTTGACAAATGCTCAGGACTTTAATATCTACCACTACTCTGGCTGAACTTTCCAGATGAGATTGTTGTAACCCCTGCCAGGATAACAGAGAACTCTAAGTTTACGTAGCCATGTTGCAAAAGTATATTTAGATGACCCTTCTTTATACTTACCCCATTGTTTTAGATGTTTCTTTACAGGTTCACTCTTACTCTCTGGCTGCAAATGGGGATTTCACCCATCCTCTGATGCCCCTCCTCTCTTCCTAACCTCCCCCTCCCCTTAACCCCTCCCCTCTACTTTTCCAGCACTAACCTCCTATCTACACCCCCCTCCGTACTACCCTTGACCTTCAATCCACACCTCTACCCTTCTCTCTCCTCCCCCTCCCTCCTCTTCTTTATCCTTCTACCTCCCACCACTTACTCCCCCCCTTTCTCCATTCCCTCACCATACCCTTCACCCCTTACATCCCTCCCCAACCTGCTCTTCTTTCCGTCAGCTCCTCCCCTTCCCTCCCCCCTTACACACTCTCCCTTTCCCCTAACCCCCCCCCCCCAATACCCCCTCATGCAGCATTCTCAGTTGATAATTTGACAGGTCCTGAATTCTTACCACCATCCAAACTAAACTTATCTACTGGGACACCGGAGATCTCTGACATGCGGGAGAAAGGCCCAATGATTGTACAAATATGCTGTAAAGTATATTTATGCTCTTCTCTATGCTCTCTATGCTTAATTTATTATTTATTGCTGGGGTCATTTTGCTTGTGACATTTTTCTTGCAGGGTAATCTTGGTATTTGATCTCCCGCTAAGGGCTTAGCCTCCCCTATGTTGCTTCCCCCCTTCCTCTCCTACTCCTTCCCTCTACCTTCTCTTTCCTCCCTTTCCTCTCCCCTTCCTTTTGCCCCCCTCCCTTTCTCTCGATTCCTCCTCCTCTCCTCCATTACCTCTCTTCCCCTTTCTCTCCTTCTATTCCTTTCCCTACTACCCTCTTACTCCCCCTCCAGATCCCCCTTTCCCTTATCCCCTCTTTACCTGGTTGGATTAAGATGTACAGCTTGATAATCTCACAGACGAAATCACCAACCAGATCTTACACAGAGGGGGGAAGAGGAAGAGGATGATTATTTTTTCTCATGATAATTGATGGATTACCATAAATTCTTCAATAAGCCCATTTATTCTATTCTTACTGTAAGAGTTATATAGTTTGACTGTGTTAAATGTTACATGTTATATTTTGTTAACCTTTGTATGCTGTCAAGTTCAATTGCCTCCCTTAAAGTGCCTTTAGGTTTGGGACTAAACTCGGATTACCTCCCTCACAGCCCCTGACTTCTGAACTATTCCCTTGAACTTGACACATACATTCCCTATATCTCACCCCTGGTACGACTCCAGGATACCCTGTATCAGTTAAAGGGACAACATTAGTTGCCCTTACGTTCTTGAATCCCGGGGATCAGCGGGGCTAGGACCCCTTATGATAGCTCCCCCCCGCACATTTTGAGCTGTGACCTCTTGGTTTAACTAATAGGTCACTCACAACGAAAGTGAAATGATAACACTTTCTCCCCTTTTTCCTAACATATCCCTATTTACCTGAACCCCTCCCCACAGAAGACCCCTGATTCTGTAGATATAATACTTGAAGGGGAAATACTCCCTCCTTGACTTTCCATTTGCAGTATACTACTCTGAGCCGACTTATCCCTGGACAGTACCCAGATCCCTATCCACTAAACGATCTGGACTTGGCAACTCCAGCTATTCGTTTACCCAAAACAATAGTGCAACCTCTCCCCTCCTCCACTTCGTCCTTTTATGTATAGTAGCTGGGAACTATTTCAAGATGCCTCCCCTCAGGTTTGCTACACTTAACACCCAGGGCCTTAATTCCCCTACAAAACGAAGCCTCTTACTCCGTTATCTCCTCCGGCACAAACGGCTTCCTACACAGATCAGTTAAATGCAAAATTGAATATAGAGAGTCTGACCCGGAGGGAAGATTCCTGATACTAGTTTGTCGCCTCAATGAGATCCTATGCACCCTAGTTTCTCTATACGTTCCTGACACCAAGCAAGTACCCTTCCTCCGTTCCACCCTTGAGCACATTGAAAAAGTGACGAGAGGTCGCTTGATCATTGGAGGGGATTTCAACCTGGTATGGGATCCTCTCCTAGATAGGAAGACACTGAACCATTCCCCCCAGGATAGGAGAGCCTCCTCCCAGTCTGCGGCTTTTCGGAAGCTATGCTTCCAATATAATCTCTATGACATATGGAGATGCCTGTTCCCATATGAGAGAGATTTTACCCACTTTTCGAAGCCACATAATTCCTATTCGAGGCTTGATACCTTCTTCTGTGATAGCTGGACCTTGGACGCCTGTATTTCTTCAAGTAATAAACCATGCCCCTGGTCGGACCATGACCTTGTGGTAGTGACTTGCTCCCTTCTTACATACTCTGAAACCCATCCACCGTGGCGACTCCCGGATCTCTTCATGTCGGACATTGAATCACCCGAGATAACTCATGTCTTTGTGTATTTTTTCACATTAAACGACACGGGCGACACCTCAGTTGCGACACTATGGGCCTCCTTTAAAGCCTATCTAGGGTAGCTCAGCTTAGGGGCAAACATGAAACCCCATTAGCCAAACTGTATGCAGAGCTTAGAATAATGGAAAATAATAATAAATTGCATCCCTCCTCCCGACTTTCACAATTGGTTGGACAGATACGAGAAGAGATAAATAGGATAGAGGGCAAGAGAGTCCAAGCTACATTACTTAGGTTAAAACAGCTCTACTATTATAAAGGCAACAAAGCATATAGACTCCTAGCAAACAAACTTTGCTACCAAACCCAACAACGACGGATTTCTGCCATTAAGACCAAGGGTGCCCTTGCCTACGCGCCGAAAGACATAGGCATGACTTTTGCGAGCTATTATCACTCCCTATATAATTTAGGAGTTGACCCTAATACTCCCAAGGCGAGTACAGGGGAGATCCAGAACTTCCTTGACTCGCTCCATTTACCACGCCTTTCCCCTGATGAAGTAACACACCTGATACTCCCTTTTACGCAGGAAGAGACTCAATCAGCAGTACGCTCTCTTAAAACCGGTTAGGCCCCTGGTCCCGATGGCTTCACTGCATCGTTCTATAAGACCTATGCCCCTGTATTAATGCCAATGCTCACGAGATTTTTTCCTTGAGGTGGGCAAATCGGGTACTCTATCTGGAGAGTTCCTTGAAGCCAGCATT